>NW_024746831.1:0-12394 GCF_018991925.1 Homarus americanus
GTATACCTGGGTGTGTCAGAGGTGCACTTGGGAGTGTCAGGGGTGTACCTTGGCGTGTCAGCGGTGTACCTGGAGTGTCAGAGGTGTACCTGGGAGTATCGGAGGTGTACCTGGGTGTGTCAGAAGTGTACCTGGGAGTGTCTGAGGTTTTCCTGGGAGTGTCAGAGGTGTACATGGGAGTGTCAGGGGTGAATCAGGGAGTGTCAGAGGAGTACCTGGGAGTGTCAGAGGTGTACCTTGGAGTATCGGAGGTGTACCTGGAAGTATCGGAGGTGTACCTGGGAGTGTCAGAGGTGTACCTGGAAGTGTCAGGTGAAAATACTAGGTAGTGTCAGAGGTGTACCTGGGAGTGTAAGAGGTGCACCTGGGAGTGTCTGAGGTGTACCTGGGAGTGTCGGAGGTGTACCTGGGAGTGTCAGGGGTCTACCTGGGAGTGTCAGGGGTGTACTTGGGAGTGTCATAGGTGTACCTGGGAGTGTCTGAGGTGTATTTTGGAGTATCAGAGGTGTACCTGGGAGTGTCTGAGGTGTACCTAGGAGTGTAAGTGGTGTACCTGGGAGTGTCAGAGGTGTACCTGGGAGTGTCAGAGGTGTACCTGGGAGTGTCAGAGGAGTACCTGGGAGCATCAGAGGAGTACCTGGGAGTGTCAGAGGTGTACCTGGGAGTGTCAGAGGTGTCCCTGGGAGTGTCAGTGGTGTACCTGGGAGTGTCATTGGTGTACCAGGGAGTGTCAGAGGTGTACCTAGAAGTGTCGGAGGTGTACCTGGAAGTGTCAGAAATGTACCTGGGAGTGTCTGAGGTGTACCTGGGAGTGTCAGAGGTGTACCTGGGAGTGTCAAGGGGTGTTGGAAGTATTCTGGGTAATAAGTTCAATATACAGGAGCGAACACAAACACCTGTATAATTTTGTAGGTTCGATTTACTGGATAAGAGATATGTACACAAGGGGAGTAGCGCTCTTCAACCTGTCTGCTGGTCAACTGCTCTATAGACGACGTATGGCAAGTGATACATTAACAGCTTCCATATGTCGCCAGGCACATTAATTAGGCATGTGGGACATCTTAAATATATTGCCACACGCTACTAGCTAGGCTGAATAAATAGTACATAAATGGAGCACATACATAAAATACATACATAATATAATCAGCATACATAATATACATACACCTCCCTCCCCTATACGCTCATAGCAAAGTCTTGAGCGGACGCTCTTCTGGATCCGTTCTGAGCGTCGAGGGACTTCATCACTGGGAAGGGTATGGGGACTCAACACTGGTGGCGGGGCCAGCCCAGAAGGCATTGATGCAGGCGGAGAAAGGCAGCGGTTTCCTCCACCACACCACGACCACTGGGTAACCGCACCTGGTAGTCCCGTGACCTGCCGAGACCCCTTGACTACGCCTGCTTTGTCCCAACATGGGGGAGGTCAGGTCCTGAACACGGACAGGGTGCCGACTACTCAACCTGGGAGGGAACGGGCGTGGTCGTTGTAGCGGGCGACGACGTCCTGAACACGTTCGGCGGCTCGGCGATCACAATCCTCTGTCTTGGCCTGCCACTCCTTGGAGAAGGATTGAGGGTGAGCAGGGACACAAGAACGATGAGGGCGTCCATACAAAACCTGGGCAGGGGAGCGTCCGGTGTAGTTGGGTGTGTTGCGGAGTTCAAGAAGACCCCGGTCGAAGGCCTCGCAGTCAATATTCCCAGAAGGGGCCACCTTAAGGATGAGGTGCTTCAAAGATTTGACAGCAGCCTCAGCGTGGCCGTTGGACTGCGGGTAATGGGGCGATGACAACACATGCCGGACTCCCCATCGGTCGAGGAACGCAGCAAAGTCCCGGCTTGTGAACTGAGGCCCTCCGTCGGTTCGCAGGCGTACAGGAACGCCCACGTCACGGAAGTAGTGGCGGAACTTGCTGATGGTAGCGGCAGACGTCGTGTCATTACCGCACTTGATGACAACCGGCCAGCCAGAGAGACGGTCGACGATAACAAGGAAGGACTTTCCTGACACACAGAAAAAGTCAGCCGACACAGACTCAAAGGGGCGGGTGGGGTTGTCGTCACTCATGAAGGGTTCCTGCTGCTGGCTGGGTTGTAATACTTGGCAGGGCTCACACGCACGGACAACATTGGAGATGTCGGAGTTGATGCCGGGCCAGAACACAGTCTGTCGTGCACGTCGTTTGGTGGCCTCAGCTCCACGGTGGCTGTCGTGAAGGCGAGCCAAGGCGTGGGGACGTAATGCAGCAGGGACAACTACACGTGCTCCGTACAGAACAAGGTCTCCGTCGCAGTAAAGTTCATCGCGGAGTTTCCAATACGGGAGCAGGGTGTTGTGAAGATCGTAGCGGTTGCTAGGAAATCCATTCCTCACACACTCGACAAGTCGGACGTAGGAAGGGTCATCTCGGGCCGCTGTTTGAAGGTCCTCCATTGCCTTGTCGTCATCTGGTGACAGGTCCGAACGAAGGGATTGGACGGCATGGAGAGTGACCACAGTCCTGACGGAAAGAGCGAGGTCGGCGTCGAGCACATGGTCTTCTGGAGTAGGGCGGCTGACGGGAGAGCAGGATAAGGCATCAGGGATGCAGAGCTCCTTACCAGCACGCCACACTGCTGTGAAGATGTACGCCGAGAGCTTCTCTTTCAGACGCTGGAGGCGAGGGTTCTCAACGGCGTCTAGCGTGTAGTGGTTGAGGATCGGGACAAGCGGGCGATGGTCGGTCACTAGGTGAAAGTGTTGCAGGCCTATGAGGTAAAACCTGCACTTGGACGTCGCCCAGACCACAGCCAACAGCTCCAACTCAATGGTGGCGTAGCGCGTCTCAGTGTCCGAGAGGAAACGCGAGCCACACTGGACGAGCCGGAACTGCCCTCCACCATGATCCTGCAGTAGGGCGTATCCCACGCCATACAAGCGTGAGGCATCTGTCTGCAGAACTGTCGGCAAGGCTGGGTCAAACGTGGCGAGGACAGGTGGACGAGACAGGGCCTGTTTCACTTGCTGGAAGGCCTTGTCGTGGTCGGGGGTCCACAGGAATGTCCTCTTGGGGCTCATCAGGGGGCGAAGTGGTTGAGCAGCTGCGGAGATGTCTGACGAAAACTCTGCTAACTGGTTGATGAGACCGATGAAGGACCTCAAGTCGGTCAGGTTAGCAGGGGTGGGAAAATCCGTGATGGCGCGGACCTTTTCCGGGTCAGCTGCGATACCATTCCCTGAGAGGGTGTACCCACAAAAGTCAGCTGAAGAGCTGGCCAGAACAAACTTGTCGGCATTTAGGGTAATGCCGTGCTTCCGGCACCTGTTGAGTACCTCGTAGATGCGGCAGAGGTGATCCATATAATCCTCGTCGTACACGAGTATGTCGTCGACGTCGACCACTTTCACGCAGTTTGCCAGACCTTGTAGAGCCATGTCACCTCGAAGACAGAAAGCGTCTCCTGTGGCGGCGAATCCCATGGGGCCACGGCAATAACTGTACCGTCCATGCGGGGTGATGAAAGTTGTGAGTGGTCGGTCTTCTTCGGCAAGCTCTATCTGCCAGTATCCACACAGGGCGTCCATCGTCGTGAAGAAGCGCGCCTTCGGGTTCACACTGCGTATAGCTGCAAAGGGCGTGGGAGAAGGGTGCGCAGGACGAGACACCTGGCTGTTGAGCTTGGAGAGGTCAGTGGTGATCCGAACACCACCTTTAGGTTTTGCGACGACAACCATCGGGTGACACCATGGAGACGGTTCATCGCCGGTTGGTGCAATAATTTCTTGGGCGACCATGGAGTCCAGCTCGTTTTTGACCGCCTCGCGGAAGGCCAGGGGAACCAGTCGAGGGGTGTAAATAGCGAAGGGCTTCGCGTCGTCCCTCAGGTGGATCCTCATGGGGGGACCTGCCATCTTCTTGAGAGGCTTGGATTCCAGAGCGGACTTGGTCACCAGAACGTCGCTGAATTCCTTCAGGAAGTACTTCCGAGCATCCGAAGGAGAAGTGTCACTGGCAAGAGGCAGGGGTAGGGCGGCAGCAGGGTCGTTGCTGCTCCCTTTTTGCACCCTGTTGGCGTGTCTTACCTCAAGAATAGGTTTGGGGAAGTCCTGGGAGATGATGGCCAACTCCTGACAATGTCTGTAGGACAGCAAAGGAGTCGGGACACCGTTATGCACATCAATCCAGGCTTGACACGACCTGTTACCAAAGGTGACTTGTGCTTGGAGTGAACCCAGGGCCGGGGTCATCTGTGAACCATCTGCCATAAAGCGGAGATCCTTGGGGGGCGGTCCTAGATCACTTGGAGAGAGCCCCAAGCATTGCAAATGCTGGGGACCGATGACTGTAGCATCAGCGCCGGTGTCGGGCAACATCTGGAGACGGGATGGCACACTGCGGTAGGTCACAATGACACTGATGTACTGGGGAACTTTGGTCCTGGGACGCGGGGGGGAGCACACATTCCTAATATGGCTCCAGCGTTGTCCAGGGTCGTCGTGCCTCTGATTGGGAGACTGTGGGCGGCCCTCTCTGGTAGAAGGGCGCTGAAGCTTCCGTTGACGCTGTTCCTTGGGTTTGTTGGAAGGGCAACACTTGTCATAGTGGCCCAGACGACCGCACACATTGCACTGGACGCGTTTGGCTGGGCACCGTACTGTGAGTGACCAGTGGCCCTTACGGTCACAACTATTGCATGTAGACTCAGCAGCTGGACACGCCTGTGTTCCGTGCTGCTTACCACAGTTGTTACAAAATGAACAGGGCGTGGACGTGGTGGGCGAAGGCGTAGGAGCAGACTTCTTGTCCTTCTTGTACCGGGACACAGCGCGTACAGCTGTAGGGGGAGCTCGGATGGCAGAGGTGGCACACCTGGCAGCCTCATAGGAGCGACATATCGTCAACACATCCTGAAGAGAAGAGGAAGAGTCGAGGGAGGTGAGGCGTTGGACAAGTTCCTCGTCCTTGACACCCATCAGGATCACCTGCTTCAACTGGGTCTCCTCGCACTGCTGGTGGTGGCCTAAACATATATCTACCTCTTCCGAGGCTCTCTTAAGACGTACATAAAAAGCGTCAAAAGACTCACCCTCCATCTGTCTGCCGCTAAACAATTCCCTCCTGCGCAGGGATTCATTCTGCTGTCCTTTGATGTGCCGTTGTAGAACGTCCAGTACCTCCTCTACAGACAGCGAAGAGGTTGGGGGTACCTGCAACGTATGTTCTAAGACACGCTGAACTTCCAAGGACAGGCACATACGCAGCTGGATGAGTTGTTTAGGCTGTGACAAACTCTGGAGATCCACCATTGTAGCATAATCAGCCCACCGCCGCCGCCATTCGCGAAAAGTCTGGAAATTTACATCAGGCTCCAAGATGGGCGGTGTTTGAGCTGCTACTTTAGGTGGGGCTGGGGGGCGTGAAGGAAGCATGGATGAGGTATCTGAACCATTCAGTACCGAGGCAGTGTTAGAGCCAGGGGCTTGGTTAACAGTGAGGCGAGATATCAAGGCTTCAAACCGTGCACTGTCTTCCATTCTCCGTTGGTGGTCTCGTTCTGCCTCTGCTTGCCTTCTGTGCTCATCCGCCAAACGTCTGTGAGCTTCATCCTCGCGTCTCTCATCTCTCATAAGCTTCATTAAGGCAATTATCTCTGGAGATAACGCTGAATGTTGAGGTGAAGGGCTGCGCGATGTTGTGGGAGCTGGGCCGGCCTGGTCATCCATCTCTGGGGGACTATCATCCGCTTGACTCATCCAGGCGCTGGGTCCACGGCTACGTAAGGCATGAGACATAACTACTTTATCTGTGTACTGTGTCTTAAATCAGTGTTGACCGGTCAGCCCGTCGTATCAACAAGATTTCAGACAAAAATTTAATTAAATACACAGATAAGTAGGTTATATATATAAAATATATATAATGAAGCCGCGCGGTCAGCAAGTGTTAGTACATGTATGTGTGTGTGTCCCAGGCAGGCAGAGCGTCTCGCCCCAGCTGTGAGGGGGGGTGGAGGCGGCGCTGTGAGGGAGGGGGGTGGAGATAGGAGTAGCTCAGTCGCTCTCTGTAAACGGTCAGAGGAGGGTGCGCTGAGCTCTACACCCCACAAATGCCCAAAACATGCCGTATACCTTGGAAATCCGTTCGAACAAGGTCACACATGAATGGCACGAAACACACAATGCACTAAACACTTCACAGAAAATCACTGTCACTGACACTGCTCAAAGTTGCGAAATTCTTCGAGGGATGACGCGGGTTGACCCAAGGCGGGGATCCATCAGCCGGCTTTCCACAAACTTGCACTAATCACTCGTAATAATCCAGTAAAACTACGCACTGCGCCATGTTAGATGTTCTGGGTAATAAGTTCTATATACAGGGGAGAACACAAACACCTGTATAGTTTTGTAGGTTCGGTTTAGTGGATAAGAGTATGTACACAGAGGTGGGTAGCACTGCTCCCTAGCTAAGGTCCTGGTCAACTACCATCGACGACGTATGGCAAGTGATACATTAGCAGCTTCCATACGTCGCCAGGCACATTAATTAAGCGTGTGGGATATGGTAATAACATTGCCACACGCTGCTAGCTAGGCTGAACAAATATAAATGGAGCACATACATAATATACATACATAACCCCCTCAAATCATGCATACATAATATACATACACATATTATCAGTTTTGAACTGACCATCACTAAGGTTTATTGATTTTAATTCCTTAATCAAACTTAATCTTTCTGTGACACAAGATGATTTGAATACTTCTAAGCTTTTTTCCCAAGCAATGGGGTGATTATTATTCCTAACATGAACGAACAAGGCACTGCTTTCAGATGCAGTTCTGATATTATACTTATGTTGTTTGATTCTGAGCTGCAGTGTTTTTCCTGTCTGACCTACATAATTACAATTACATTTGCTACATGGAATACAATAAACACTTCCATTTACATTCAAACTTGGGCTATTCCTTATTAACATATTGGTAATGGTTGAGTCATGCTTGAAAACAACATTAATATTTAGAAGCTTGAGGGACCGAACTAACGGGACAAATTCATTACGATAGGGCAGAGTCAAAATATTCTTAAGTGTAGGAACTTGTCTGGTTTGAGAGGAATGAAAGGATTTTTTAACCCTTTTAAAACAACGATCAACAAACACAGAAGGGTACCCGAGTTTCTGTGCAACATCTATCACAATTCGCCATCAGTTACATAAGTTGTATATATGACCCCTGTACCACTAAGGAAAAGATCGTGTTGCCTGACTCACGCACGCACTTGATGATAATGAGGATACGAGTCATTAATTTTTCCCCCAGTAGTGTTCATTCAGTGGTGTGTGTGTGTCCCTCTCATACGTTCACTTACCCGAGACGAAATAAAACCCCCACATTTACACGGTCGACAACTAACGTGTAGGAATATCAACCAAGAAGCAACATAAATACTGGTATAATTTGATCCCACCAACCACGGTCACCAGCAGTATAATTAATGGTGTTACAGGTATATAATTCCCCTTTCAACAACCTTGAACCTACCCTTCCATAATTTTTGTATAGTAATTATCTCTTGTTTGGACCTATCTTGAGTACGCGAATAAAGAGGTTTGTTAATAAAGCTTCGGAATACACGGAAGCAAATAATTTATTCACCTTAATTAGTTTCAAATGTAAAAAAATCTACCTGTATTATTATTATATAGTCTATCTTAGTCTTTATATGACCGGTAATAACAACATTGAATGTAATTAATCTAAAAAAAAAATATTCATCATTTTTCTTCATTTCTTCTCACACTGAATCACTTAATTTTTTCTACTGTCAGAAATTATCACAAAATCTACGTTGTTTCCATACATAACAAATAAATCTCCCTGGAGCCTTTTATCACGCTGGGGGTCGAGGAGTGACTCGGCGGGTAAGCAACAAACATACAGTACGACTCCGCCTCAGGCATTATGGCCACATTTGACAAGGTTGGCTCTACACCCAGGAGGTCGCAACACCCAGTTACGCCGCCCATTAATTCACACGACACACAGGATTACCGACACCCAGAAGGTTACTACAATGAAATACACTTAGATTAGACGAGATGCAGGTTCACTTAAGTTTAGATTACATTCCGGATTACACGAAAAAAACAGACTAGGTAACTCATTATGTCCACAGGTACCAGACTACAGCAAGATACACAGGGATCGATTACACACACACACACACACACACACACACACACACACACACACACACACATCCTTGACCACCGAAGGGTCGAGACGTGCCTGGCGCTCCTCTCGGAGCAGCCAGGTCAACTGTTGTGTTGGCCCATACTAGCCCCCTCCCCTGAACCCTCCTCCCCACCGGAATATCAACATGTTCTGCCAGAAGTTACTATTTCATTTGGAAAAGGAATGGAACCAGTGTTAAACAGAGGTGAACAGTGGTGAACAGTGCTTAAGTCAGTGAGAACAACTCAACAGTAACAGTGGTACCCAAGTTGACCTTCACACAGTGAGGTCCCAGGTACCCAGTGATAACGTGAGACCCAACAGCCAGCGATGTGTTAATCCGTCTACGATAGGAAGGCCTGGAACCACACCTCACTCATATAACACCGTCTGTGAGGGAATTACTACACCACGTGAGGCCCCTCATAACACCATATGTGAAGGAGTTACTACACCACGTGAGGCCCCTCATAACACCACCTGTGAGGGAATTACTACACCACGTGAGGCCCCTCATAACACCATCTGTGAGGGAATTACTACACCACGTGAGGCCCCTCATAACGCCATCTGTGAGGGAATTACTACACCACGTGAGGCCCCTCATAACACCATCTGTGAAGGAATTACTACACCACGTGAGGCCCCTCATAACACCATCTGTGAGGGAACTACCACACCACGTGAGGTCCCTCCTAATACCATCTGGGAGGGAGTTACTACACTACGTTTTTGCTGTTCAACACCTACATTAATCTGTATGTTCACTGTATGTTCCTTTACCTTTCTCTAATGAAGGCTTTTGTTAAACCACCAATGTATGTAATAAGTCATTTATGTCCAATGTATATTTTCAGCCTTCGGGCTGCAGAACTTTTTCAATAAACCGTTAATTATTATTATTATTATTATTATTACACACGGACAAGGCTGCAGTCGTTTTTCTTGGAATTAGATGTTTGCCAAGGTATTGATTTCCTTCCTCACTAGTAGACCCTAAACCTGAAGTGTAATGTATAGTGAATGACGATTTTATATTTAATATCTGATGAATGCGAAGAACAGATTACAAAAACAAAAAATAAATGATTAAATTTACCAAAAATTTTTATGGACTTGATTTTGTTTAGTTTGGTCTTCAAAATCCGAAATAGACGAAAAGGCGATCCATTGAATCTTTAAAAAAAAAGCAGAAAAATAAACTAAAAGAAATTGGTAAAAAAGGCAAAAAAGAAGGATGAAATATAAAAAGTAGAAAAGGAAAAAGAGGAAACTTGATAAGCAACAAACCAGCTGTTACAATGCGAAAGCGTCACCGATAATTCTACGGACGTTATTCTCCGCGTTTTATTAGGTCTTGACGAGTGCTCAATTACCATTACTACCACCTCCACCACCACTATTACCACCACAAACATCGCAATTACCACTAACACCACCAACACCAATATTACCACCACCAACACCACCTCTATTACCACCACCACCACCACCAACACCACCATTATCACAACCACTATCACCACTATCATTACTACCACTACCTGCACCACTATGACCACCACCACCACCTTGCTACTTAACACATGCTGGGGACATAGTTAATGGCCCCGCCTGACAATGAGGGAAACTTAGTCACCACACAATAGATGGAGGAATATTGTGTGTGCGTGTGTGTGTGTGTGTGTGTAATAATAATAATAATAATAATAACAATAATTAACGGTTTATTGAAAGAGCTTGGCAGCCAGAAGGCTGAAAATATACAGTTACATATTTGGGGAATGGGTTTCGAATTACAAATAATATACAAGTAACATAAGTGACACAAATAAGACATATAATAACTAGATGGGGAAAAGCTCAAACTACAGTTCATTTTCAACATAGTGACAGTGCAAGAATGTGGTATTTTACTGGAGTGGACACTGGTTTATTACAAGTTATTGATAATTTTTACAATGGTTGGGACTGGGCTGTTCTTCTGTGACAGTTCGTGCACGTATGGGCTGGATGCGGTTGTGGTGTCGAACAGCAATTCTCGGACAAGGGATCTCAGGTGGTAGTAGGAGCCGGTGTCGGGGATGGTGTAGAAGCTTCTTACCAAATTTGCAGATGAGGTCGTGGTGATGGTCAGTGAGAGTCGAAAGGGTCAGTGTGTTGAGCGCTTCTTGATATGTGGAGTAGGAAGGGGAGAGAATAATCTTGCATACCCTCTTTTGCACTTTTTCTAGGTGTTTACGTTGTGTGGCATTTAGGGAGGAAGACCAGGTGGGGGAGGCATAGGTGAGCTTGGGAAGTATGAATGTTGTGTAAACACTGAGGAGCTCGTGTGCAGGAACTCCGAGGGACTTGAGTCGGCGGAGGAGGTGGAGACGGAAACTGGAGGATTTGATAACTTCACTGACGTGTGGTTTCCAATTTAGTTTGTTGTCTATGGTGACGCCGAGAAGCTTCGTGGAATCTACAACCTGGAGTGTGTTCGGACCTAGAGTAATGGAAGGAGGTGGGACAATGTCGGAGGAGAGGTTGATGTGCATAACCATGGTCTTGGTATGGTTGATGGTGACATGGTTGTTGGTGGCCCAGTTTTGGAGACTGTTCAATAAATCCTGAAGGGCAGTATAGTTGGGAGCAGAATTGTTGACGCTGATCCCAATGGTGGAGTCGTCGACATATTTCCAACGAGCAGGGGTTTCTCTTAGGGCATCATTGATGAGCATAAGGAAGCAGAGTGGTCCCATCTTGGTGCCTTGGGGAACGCCACAGGTGAGTGACTGAAAGGTGGAGACAGCCCCTCGGAAGCGTACAGCTTGGCGTCGGTCACTGAGGAGATCTATAGCCATGGTATAAGACTTCTCGAAGCCCGAGTCAATAACTGTTGATGATTATATTGTGGTCGACTAGGTCGAACGCTTGAGTAGAATCAATGAAACTGTAGCTACAGACGTTTTCGTTCTCGAGATGGCGGTATATGTAATCGAGAAAGCTGACAAGACAGTAGTGGTGGAGGAAGTTTTCATGTTGCCAAATTGCTGAGGGTCTACGACTCCTGCAATATCAGCATAAGCCCAGTCGAACACAAAACTTTCACAGATTAGGCTGGGTATTGGGGTGATTGCAATAGGTCGTAGCTGATTTAAGGATTGTGGGCTGGTTGACTTGGGCACTGGTGATACATAAGAGGTCTTCCAGTCAGCTGGGCATCTGGCTTGACTGAGAGAATACATTGATGATGGAGCATAGGGGTTTACCAAGCTCCGGGGAGAACTCCTTGAAGAGTTTCATTGGTAAGTCAATGGGGGTGGTAGAGCGTTTTAATTTTAGTTTGTCCAGGCGTTTTGCTACGTCAAATTCTTCTACTAAGTCAGTGGGAAGGGGGGCTGGTAGGTAAGCAGGGAGAGTGGTTGTGTCAAGCCGGGGGAGCGTCTGGCATATAGTAGCGAAATGGTTATTTGTTTGCTCAGCTGCGTCAACATTAGTGAGATGGCTAAGGAAGGGGAGGGGGTGTGTCTTATTGTTTAGTCCACAGAGTTCTTTAAGCTTACCATACCATTGACTGATGTTGGTCTGCTTCAGGTGTTGTAATTTGGTTGGGTAGTGGGACTTCTTTGCAGTGTGTGTGTGTGTGTGTGTAATACTGAAAATCAAGGACAAGTGTGTTGTTGTTGTTGTTGAGAGAGAGAGAGAGAGAGAGAGAGACACCAACCCAAACAAAATACTGCATTTCTCTTTATGATTTTCTACCTGACGCTCACATAAATCCTAATAATATTATCAGAACTGTATTTCTTCACTACTGTTAGTCTTCACACTCTACGTAACACACACTCTACATGTGAGTTAGTGGTGTATAGTTCACTACACAGGAGAGTTTGGGCGTTTTCTTCAAGCAACGCAAAGGAGCTAGTTTATTGAGCACCCCCATTATATCCTATGTAAGACGAAGCTTAAGAGATGTAATACCCAGCTCTATATCTCCGGCCCAGAGTCATGTTACACTTCTTACACACTTGGTGATATATAAACAGTTTCTGAAATTCCTAAATGTCCTTCCATCAGCTCCTGCCTCCTGCTCTGGGCGCCACGACAGAGGATCACGCAGCGAGAAGTCATCTTAAAAATATGCAATAATCTCCTGGAGGCGACACACACACA
>NW_024746832.1:0-52500 GCF_018991925.1 Homarus americanus
TTATCTATCTATCTATATAAAACAAAGAAGTATGTCTGTTTGTTTGTGTGTGTGTGTCCACACGAGAATCTCGGAAACTACTTTACCGATCTGTAGTGATGATAGATGGTGTTATATGTAGTGATGATGGATGATGTTATATGTAGTGATGATGGGTGTTGTTATATGTAGTGATGATGGGTGGTGTTATATGTAGTGATGGATGTTGTTGTATGTAGTGATGATGGGTGGTGTTATATGTAGTGATGATGGGTGGTGTTATATGTAGTGATAATGGATGATGTTATATGTAGTGATGATGGGTGGTGTTATATGTAGTGATGATGGGTGGTGTTATATGTAGCGATGTTTAGATAATAAAATAATAACAGTTTAATGCTAAAAAAATATACTTTGCTGTACCGTTGTAGTGGAACTTACATACACCGTTAATGAACTATTGATGGAAGAAGAAGTTTTGGGGACTGAACAGTGAGACAATGTGGAGCCTCCCGGAGGGTGGCGTCCTACCGTGGCCTAGCGAAAGAGCGTTTCTGCTAGTCAAGGAATAAATATTGATTGAAGTTGAATTGATGTGCTGAACATGGGGATGCGATGGTGTAGGTCAGCGCTTGGGTCACTGAGACTAACACACGTACAGTACAAAGACTTAGCCTCCTTTACCGAGTGAGTCCAATTCTACCATTAACTTCACTGCCGCTCATTACACCACTTGAGTCTTATGAATTAATCCCTCGAGTATAATTCCAACTCATAAATACAGTTAATGAGACCAGTACGTAAGACATCTTGAGCATAGTATAGCAATTCATCCTTCTCTCTGTACGATGTCTTAACCTGGCATTGTACCTAGGGTGTTAAGTTATCGTACTCAAAGGGTTAACACTGACACAGGAAATGGTAGTGGTGTGGCCATGTTAGCTTCACCCTAATACTGCCCATCTTCACCCTAATACTGCCCGTCTTCACCCTAATACTGCCCGTCTTCACCCTAATACTGCCCATCTTCACCCTAATACTGCCCATCTTCACCCTAATACTGCCCATCTTCACCCTAATACTGCCCATCTTCACCCTAATACTGCCCATCTTCACCCTAATACTGCCCATCTTCACCCTAATACTGCCCATCTTCACCCTAATGCTCACATCCTTATCCTAATATCATCATTTTTACACAAACACTAAACTGTTAGTTGACTGACTGAATGTATCGTTATGATGGTGTTTGAGGGTGACTGGTGAGGCTGGGTGTTTGAGGGTGACTGGTGAGGCTGGGTGTTTGAGGGTGACTGGTGAGGCTGGGTGTTTGTGGGTGCGTTAAGAGGAAGAGTCACTCAGGTGTGTCGGACTGTATCACCCGTTATGGTGTTGGGGGGCGGAGTACCTGAGAGCCTCTGGGGGTGTGTTCTGATGTACCACACAAAGGGGCGTCTTACCCACTCATGCCTTCGCCGCCCATCCTCCCCCACCCCCTCCTGCTCCTCCCCACCCTTCCTACCCACCTCCATCCCCACCCTCAAACCACCCTTACCCCGCCCCCCATCCTCCCCACCTCCACCCTTATTCCCCCCCATCCTCCCCACCTCCACCCTTACTCCCTCCCCATCCTCCCTCACCTCCACCCTTACTCCCGCCTCCACCCCTCACGCCCTTTATTCCCTGTCAGGGTCATGGAGCTGCCTGCAACTACTTCAGAGACAACACCCCACCCCCCACCCAGCCCCCTTAAGTTAGTTTTGTTGTAGTTGTTGTTCTTACTAATTCCTTCCACCCCAGCCTACCACATTGAGATTCTGGGAGGAAGTTTTCCGCCTCAGGAAGAAGTCTGTTTAGGACAGTGGTTCTCAACCTGGGGGCCATGGCACCCAAGGGAGCCACGGCAAGAATTTAGGGGAGCCACGGCGAGCTGTTATAAATTGTACGGTTCCAAATAATGTTGGGAATCTGAATTAAACAAAACTTGTATTACTTATTTTGACTTGGCAGAAGAGAATTTTCATTTTTTTGTCATTTTGTTTAATCATAACGACAATACAATTTTAATAGTTACATACTCTGGTGCTATTTTTTTTTAAATTTTTACGGATTATTTAAGATTTTACAGGTCCAGTCCCTGTCTGTGTGACAGGCGCTGGACCGAGCTGCTGAACTGACTTGTTCAGTATGTGTCCGTGTGTCATCCCTTTGCAAGTGGTGATAGGACCGAATGATCTCAGTCTGGCCTGGGATACCATAACGAAAACAGTGGAGTGTATTTTCGCTGAACCATATAGTGTGTTTAAGCTTGACTCAAGCATAATATACTCTGTAATTGGTGTGACTTATTTTGTTTCAAAATTCATGTGGTCGCTGCTTTACGTGGGTGAAATATTTGTACACTTCCTTTATTAATTATTTCCTTATTAATTGGTGCCATTGTTGTTCATACTCATTCTTTACTTATATAATCCTACCATTTTTAGTGCTAAATTGGTATGACTCACTATTCTTCTCATTCTTCCAAGTTGGGCAGTGCTTGTTAAAGGAGGCGTGTTCTTGCTTACAGGTAGTACACTTCAGCTTGCTAGCTTGAGTGTGAATGTTTACTTGTGTGCATGTTTGTGTATGACTGCATGTGTGCTTTATGTGTGAGTGCATGGTCGTGTTATGTATGTGAATGTGTGTGTGTGTTTGCCATTCTAACTTATCCTATTTATCTGTCCTTCTTTATCATTCTTTAGTCTTTATCACTCGTCTGTTTGTCTGTTCTGGGAGAAAAATGAAGGAGTCCACGAGGATGTTGAAAATTCCTCAAGGGGGGAATGGAGTGAAAAAGGTTGAGAACCACTGGTTTAGGAGGACTGGCGAAAATATTGTCAGCTACGGACAGCAGCGAGATCTTGCGGTAGTTTCCACAGTCTGACCGGTCTCCCTTGTTCTTATAAATATTGACAATGGAGGCGTCTTTAAGAGCTTGGGGGATTTACTCCTTTTCCCATATATTCTCCAGGAGAGAGTGGAGATGGCTGGTAAACAGATGTCCTCCTGCTTTATACACCTCGGCTGGGATTCCATCAGGACCTGAGGCTTTGTTATTTTTTATCTGTTTGATGGTAGTAGCTACCTCATCCAGGGATGGAGGATAGCTGAGGTGGGTCAGCTCTGGATGCTGAGGGACCTGCTGGGTAGCCAGGACATGCACACCGGTGTTTCGGATGAACATTGAAGGATAGTGTTCTTTCCAGCACTGAAGGATGCCTTCATCATCTATGATTATGGAGTTACCGTCGGATGAGTGGAGGGGGGGCTGCACCACGAGTGATTGGCCCATAAAATGTTTTAGTGGAATTGAAAAACTCGCACATCTTGTGCTGATCTGCAAATTTTTGTGTTTCACATGCTTTATTTTTAAACCAGTCATTCTTTAGAGTGCGAAGTTCATGCTGGGTTCCACGAACCCTTGAACTTGTCGGCCTGCCTAAACAAGTTATTGATGAGTGAGGTTGTGTGCAGCACTCTTGCTGAGGAGGAGTAGGCTGTTGGGATTACACTTGCCTTGTCCATTTCTCTCTATGATTCCCTGCCAAATGTTAGCATCTCTGCCAACTCTGGCATTGAAGTCACCAAGGAGCACAGCCTTGTCTCCTCTGGGGATAGAGGTTAGCACTCTGTCGAGGTCGGTGTAAAAGGCCTCCTTGATTTTATCCTCTGCATCCAGTGTTGGGGCATATGCACTGATGAAAAAGGCATGACGCGAGTGATCCAGTGGAACTTGGAGCGTCATACTACACTCTTGATCCCAATAGGCATTAAAGCTAGCCTGTGTAGGATGCGTTGGTGGATGGCAAAGTTATCTCCATAAATGCGGTTTCTCTCTGCAGCAGGCTTACCCTTCCAGAAGAAGGTATAGCCAGACCCCCGTTCTGTGAGTTGACCCTCGTCTGGGAGATAGGACTCACTAATGGCTGCTATGTCGATGTTATACCTAGCCAGCTCTTTTGTCACAAGGGTAGTTCTTATTTCAGGACACTCAATTGTGCCAGTATCCAGAAGGGTCCTGACATTCCATGCAGCGACCATAAGTGGTTGCATGGTTTGTTTATGTTTGGATCTGTGATTTTGATTGTGTTTTCGACCTCATAAGGATGACCTTACTGGGTGCGGTTGCCCAGTCAGGTTGATTTTGTAGGCAGGTTATGTTTAGGACACCTTATCTAGCCCCCTCCCCATGTGGGGTGAGCAGAGTGGCTCCTCGAAAGGGTTGCTCAGTTGCACAGACAGGACCGGATTGCACTGCTGCCTAGTTCCCAGTGCATAAACGACCATCTGTGCTGCCCATGTGCTGAGTTGTGACAAGTGACTCTCGGCAGTCGTCTCTGCACTGTCCCCGTCGCCATAGAACTTAGGGGGTATAGGGGTTTTGATGATGATGAGACATGATGAACTGGATGATGGCTGTGCGTGAGTTGATTTATGTGGTGAGGCAGGAGCACAGGCTGCAACCACACATCTTGGCTCTCCCTTTTCCTGATCCAGTGGTGCAAGTGTTGCAACGACTGGAGAGAGGGAGAGTTGCAATTGATTGCCGATTGCCCAGTTTCTTGGGTTTCGCCTTAGTAGCCTGTCCATCATGCATTGTCTTCGTCTGCCGGTGTAGTCGTTGGGTTCCCTTGGTGGTCACCTATTCCGCCGCCGTTGGGGTCTTGTTGGAGCTCTGTAAGCATGTCTGCCTGATGCGGGGCTTCACTGCAGATTTTTCGTGCGGGGTTTACTCCCGTAGCCTTATACCTACCAAGGTTAATCCGCAAGGCAGCGGGGCAATGGTTGGTAGGCGCCAGGGCGTGTCCACATACCAGTGGGCCAATGCGCCGTCCCTCTGGGGCCCACTGCTACTCCGAGATCCCCTGCTGGTCTAGCCTGGGCCCACGAGGCACCCAGTTACCGTGTGTTGCCACGAGGAGGCACAGCAGGAGTCTTGATGGTGAAGAGGCTGTGTACTGGCAGGGGAAGACTTATGCAAGTTGCTTCCCTGTTCGCCACGAGGGCTAGCCAGCGGCCGTAGCTGAAAGCGAGAGGGAACAAGCAGTGCTTGCACCTTAACACTAACATAATGCTGCTGCACTATATGTATTTCAACACCTTGTGTGCGAACACACACACACACGTTCCTCCCCGTTGTGTTGTAGATGTATCCTAGGCTAATTTATTAATTTTTTGTTTGTTTAAGACTTTCAGGAACGGCAAAGAAAGCAATAAGAACCCCCCACAAAATGCCCCGACACCTTTTGCTACCACCTTCAGTGCTCACATACCCCCCCCCCCCCTCACACACACACACAGGAGGAAAACATGTGTACAGCGTCGTAAGCTCACAATGAGTGTAATGGGTTCCTGGTTGTTCCCCCCCTTTTTTTTTACAAACAGATTAATGAATGGGTACTATATGCCTCTCTTGTTCCTACCTGTGAACGGATTAATGGTCGGTGCACACCACATATAAAGTAATCTTGTCAATGAGTGTATACAGGTTAATGGATTATCACTTACCGGTAAAGGGGGGAGCATCGACCTTCCGTGTTTTTATACATGTGGTGTAAACTTAATAACAATGGGTGAATATCTAATTTTATTCTCAACGAAGACGAAGTGAATGTGTACTTAAAGACCATGAGAGTTGAAACACGTTGACACGTACAATAAGACTACACCTCTCCTAATGTCTTCTCAAGTGTGTATGTAAGAAATGATCACACACACACACACACACACACACACACACACACACACACACACACACACACACACACACACACACACACACACACACACACACACAGTAACATCATCATTAATGCATCTCTTATCTCTGTCAATCTGTCTATTATGTATCTATCTGTCTAATCTGTCAGCTCGTTATATCGATGTAATCAGTGGCCGGGTCAGTGGTGGTCACTTCAGGTCACTTTAAAGGGAATCGGTTAGGTATGGGCATAGTTGGAAGAGAGAGAGAGAGATAGGGAGAATAAATGAGGGAATAGGTTGGGGAAGGAGGGAGGACGAGAAAGAGAGTGACAGGAGGGAGGGAGGAAGGAATGGTGATGGGGAGAGAGAGAGAGAGAGAGAGAGAGAGAGAGAGAGAGAGAGAGAGAGAGAGAGAGAGAGAGGCTGCAGCAGTAACAACAATACCTGACCTACCTACACCTGTACACCTATACATAACTCTTGGTACACCTGGACGCCTCTGACCTACCTACACCTGTACACCTTTACATAACTCTTGGTACACCTGGACGCCTCTGGCCTATCTCTCTCTCGCCTCTATCTCTCGGCCGTCCAACTCTATTATCTCCTAACTTCTGAGTGCCCAGGTCTCTTTATCTCTCGCTATACAGTCTCTGGGTACGAAAAATTCCTGATTACAGTTTATTTTTGATGACCATAGTCGTGAAACTTGTCATCTGGTATAAAAAAACAAAACAAGCAGATAATGTATGTGTGTGTGTGTGTGTGTGTGTGTGTGTGTGTGTGTGTGTGTGTGTGTGTGTGTGTGTGAATTAACGCTTATCATGTCTGTCGACGCTGCAGGAAATTAATGATATAGGAATCTTGTTAGTCGCTTGTGTTTTTTTTTTGGTGGGGGGGGTCTATGTGAAGCAGGTGAGGTGTTGTTGTGAGGTTACCACACACTACAGGGTCCAGGGCTTCACCAATCGTCCCTATAGACCCTAGTTGAATGGTTAGGACTGGGGCCCATTAGAGCAGGGTCTGGGGAATAAGAGGCATCATGATAAAGGCAATGCTGACTGGTTGTTGTGGTGGTGGGGACGGTGTTATTAGTGGTGGTTGGTAGTGGTGGTGTTATTAGTGGAGGTTGGTAGTGGTGGTGTTATTAGTGGTGGATGGTAGTGGTGGTGTTATTAGTGGTGGATGGTAGTGGTGGTGTTATTAGTGGTGGATGGTAGTGGTGGTGTTATTGGTGGTGGTTGGTAGTGGTGGTGTTATTAGTGGTGGTTGGTAGTTAGTGGTGGTTGGTAGTGGTGGTGTTATTAGTGGTGGATGGTAGTGGTGGTGTTATTAGTGGTGGTTGGTAGTGGTGGTGTTATTAGTGGTGGATGGTAGTGGTGGTGTTATTAGTGGTGGATGGTAGTGGTGGTGTTATTAGTGGTGGTTGGTAGTGGTGGTGTTATTAGTGGTGGATGGTAGTGGTGGTGTTATTAGTGGTGGATGGTAGTGGTGGTGTTATTAGTGGTGGTTGGTAGTGGTGGTGTTATTAATGGTGGATGGTGTGGTGGTGTTATTAGTGGTGATGGTAGTGGTGGTGTTATTAGGGTGGTGGTTGGTAGTGGTGGTGTTATTAGGGTGGTATGGTAGTGGTATGATTAGGTGGTGATGGTGGTGGTGTTATTAGTGTGGTGGTGGGTGGTGTTAGCGGTATGGTGTGTTATTAGTGGTGATGGTAGTGGTGGTGTTATTAGTGGTGGATGGCAGGTGGTGTTATTAGTGGTGGTTGGTAGTGGTGGTGTTATTAGTGGTGGCTGGTAGTGGTGTTATTAGTGAGTTGTAGTGGTGGTGGTATTGGTGGTGGTGATGGTAGTGGTGGTGTTATTAGTGGTGGCTGGTGGTGGTGTTATTAGTGGTGGTTGCAGTGTGGTGGTGTTATTGGTGGTGGTTGGTAGTGGTGGTGTTATTAGTGGTGATTAGTAGTGGTGGAAGTGGTTGTGGTGACGGTGTTATTATTAGTGGTAGTGGTTGGTGATAGTGAAGGTGGAGGCCTCGGTGGTAGTGGTGGTGGGTGTCGTGTCGTGTCGTCTTGGTGATGGAGAGTGACACGCCGCGAGGAAAAGCGCCCGCGTGCAGCTGTTGTGACACCTGCCATTCATCATCACATACAAATCCCCCCCTCCTCCCTGCCCCTCTCTCCTCCTCCTTCCTGTCCCTTCCCCCCCCCATTTCCTCTCCCCCTCCTACTCCTCCCTGCCCCTCTCCTTCTCCTTTGGGGCTTGGCTACATAAAAGTGTTGCAGATCTCTTGAAACTGAATGTCCCATAAAGAAATACAAAAATGAAAAAAAAGATCAAAAGTGAGAAACAATATATGTATATTGTGTTGTCAAACTAAGAGAAACAATTGAGACCCTGCAATTGTGTGTAAATGAGGCAGAAAGTCAGATCAGAAACCTGGAACTTGGTCACAATTTTCGTGATGCCATGTGGCAGCAGGGTCTACCATTAGACATCACATTATGCTTCCAATATCTTCCCAGGCGGTAGTACCTCCCTGTTAAGTAGCTGCCTATTACCTATCTCGCGCCTAAATCTATATTTGTCTAATTTAAAACCATTGTTACGAGTTCGCTCTTGGTAGGATAGTTTGAGTACCTTTGGAATGTCACCTTTGTTTAGCCCTGACTTCCATTTATACACCTCCATCATATCGCCCCTCACTCTACGTCTCTCGAGGGAGTGCAAATTAAGATGCTTTAACCTGTATCTTCAAAACCTCCAGTGGTGCGCCCCTCCGATACCCCGGCCCCCCACCCCCCCACCCCCCCATACGAAGATGGAACCTCCTCGTTAAAAACAATATCCATTTTTCTGTTTCTTTCTATACTTAAGTGAACTTAATATACAGTACGTTAAACATTTCTTGAAGTGAACATTATCTTAATTGAGCATTTGGCTAAAGTAAACATTTTTATGAAGTGAACATCTGCTCAAGTGAGTTTGTTGTTGTTGTTGAAAGAATAATCTTACATTAGTCACTGTAAAACCTGGAGTTAAGAGGACCACCTGTGTTGCATGACCTGGTACTATAGACTACTCTGTGTGTATTGGCAGGGGATGTGGAGAATTATTCCGGGTTAATTAACGTTTTACCGGTAGTGTAATGAGAACGAGGAAGACAAACACTATTACTCGTTAGTCAGGCTGATGAGGATCTCGTATTGGGCCGTGAAGTGGGGGAAGAAGGGGGATGTGGTGTACCGGAGGAAAGATATCTCATGTGTGTGGCGGTGTAAGGTGTGTGTAGTGAAGCAGTAAGACAGGTACACTCTGAGTTACCTGCACGACCTGATAGTGGTAATAATAAATAAGTTATCGGCAGCAACTGTAGCATTATCTGAGTGTCTCGCCCGCCAGTTACAAGATAAAAGATTTATTGATCGTATAATGATTGGCTGAGTCTAATTCACTCCCCTCCCCTGGGTCGTCTGTGTCCTGGGGTGTGATGAAGTGAATGACATTATGTGACCTTGAAGAAGACAGAGATTAGTAAGTTCACAGGTGATCTGTCGTATATCTGTCTGTCTCTACTAAGTGAGGAAGTCTGTATATTTTTTTAATTGCAAAACGCACTTACACACGTGTTACACTCGCCCCACGCACCTGTAACACTCGGCCCAGACACCTGTAACACCTGGCCCAGACACCTGTAGCATTTGGCCCGCACACCTGTAACACCACAGTAGCTGCCGGCACAAATTGACTGCTATAATATTTCTCCTCAGGTGTTGGACGTGAGGCTGTGACGTCACGCCGGGATGGAGGCCTGCCCGCCGCCCATATTGGTCATCTCGACCAGCCAGGAGAAGCCTCCCACATCACCCTTCCACCCCTGTCCCCAGGGCAAGGCCACACCCCCCGTCACCTGGCGGCACTACAGGCACATAGGTACAGTACGTCGCTCTTTCATCACCCGCTGAAGAACGCAGAGAGAGAGAGAGAGAGAGAGAGAGAGAGAGAGAGAGAGAGAGAGAGAGAGAGAGAGAGAGAGAGAGAGAGAGAGAGAGAGAGAGAGACTGTATTTATAATATTGGAATTAGTTAATCTTACCGCCACACCACCCCGTTAAGTACAGTACTGCGGTGTCCCTCAGGACTCATTTAGTTTAAAACTCGGGTTGAAACACGACGACCCTCTTCAAGGAAGGATGTTGTTTAATAATACGGGCGAAAGTGTTACGACGTCAGGTGAACTAAATATAATTATCAATAATTGGAACTTGGCCTCAATCCTCTGGCCAGGACTGTTGGCCTTACAAGGTGACAACAGTGTAGTGTGGCCACCTTACTCCTGCGTCAATCATTGTGCTTCACTATAATTATGCCTCGCTTTTACCTCCACCTTATGAACCACTGCTAGCGGGGAGACCTCAGGCTATGTGGTGTAGTGGTCAGCCTCGTTGCGAGGGAGTGGCCCCTGCGGTTCGATCTCCGGAGAGGATAAAACTGAGTAAGTTACGTTACACCATTTGCCTCTTGTCTTCCCAGCAATAATGGGAGACTTGTTCGCTCTTTCTATAGTGTTCCTTTAGAGTGGGACGGACATCCAGTACAAGGGTTTCTGTACCTCAGGGTGTGTGTGTTGTGTTGGCGACAGCTTCTACACCTTCAAAGGAATTCAAGCCAAAGTGGTCCTGGGGCCGGCCAGCCTCCGACTCAAGGGACAACCATTACCCGAGTCTCAGTGTACTGTAGTTTCGGCTAACCTTATATTCAGGTAAGTTGTGATAAACATGGAAAAATATCGGTGACTGGAATATCTTTCTGTTAATAAGTCGAAGAAATGTTCCATAATACCGAATAAGTGAAGTAAACTGTACTGCTGCCAGCAAATAAACGTATAGTATTAAAGTGACCTACAACACCACCAGACGTTGTGACCGGACAGTCTCACTCACCCGTGTTGAAGACTGTTCGCGTTGGTTCAGTTTCAGATTTCCCTGTACAAATGGCCAATGAAAAACCGTTCACAGATTTTAGCCCGAGTAACTGAGCTGTTTTAAGACACATACACACACGGCGGGAATGTGGTTTACACTACTTAAACCAACTCACTCTAACCACATCAATCACTCACCGACTCCAAAAGTGGGATTCGAACCAGTGCCGCCAGCAAAAACAAGATAACCGCTCCTCCACCCTTCCTCTCAATAACTCGGCATCAAAGGGATTCTCAAGCAGACAATTTGCTGCGGGTGAGACTTGTTATTTCTTTAACCTTGGTGGCGAGTATTTATTTTTTATTGTTTCTATTTACTGGAATGCTCTCTCTCTCTCTCTCTCTCTCTCTAGTACATCACAAGGTAAGAGAGAGAGAGAGGTTGAAGGCAGAGCGAGCCGTGACTCTCCCCTGATTTATTTGTGCTGGGGGCTGGTATACATACATTAGCTGTGCACAAAATAAACCGGTGTGATAGCTAACACGAGCCGGCCTGACCTATCTCAAGCTTTACCTAATCTGACCTCACGATTTTGAGTTTGGTTAGGTTAGGTTTGGTTAGGTTAGGTTTGGTTAGGCTAGGTTTGGTTAGGTTAGGTTAGGTATAGATAGTTAACGCATGAAAGTATAAACAGTTGACATATGACAGTATAGACAGTTGACGCATGAAAGTATAGGCAGTTGACGCATGAAAGTATAAACAGTTGACGCATGAAAGTATAGACAGTTGACGCATGAAAGTATAAACAGTTGACGCATGAAAGTATAGACAGTTGACGCATGAAAGTATAAACAGTTGACGCATGAAAGTATAGACAGTTGACGCATGAAAGTATAGACAGTTGACGCATGGCAGCAAAAGACAGTCATAGGAAGGCAGTGAAAGTTGCCCTCATGTCCCTAATTGGTTGTTAGTGAGGCGTTGTTGAAATGTGGGGCGGAGAGATGGTGGGGGGGGGGGCAAATAAATAGAGACAGACAGACAGACAGTTAAGAAGAGAAAGAAATAGACAGAGGAACAGACAGACAGGCAGATAAGAAGAGAGAGAGACAGACAGATAGACAGAGGGAGGAACAGACAGACAGACAGATAATGGGGGACAAACAGACAGACAGACAGACAGACAGACAGACAGTTCACTATACAGACACAGGGGAAAAACAAACAAGAAATTCAACCAGTAAATATGTTGCAGACGGTTATGGTATTCTCCACGTTGAAAGTATTGCAAGTTGCAGCAAAGAGGGTCGTGAATCTGCAATAAGTTGGGTTAGGTTAGGTTGGGTAGGGTTGGATTAGGTTAGGTTAGGTTAGGTTAGGTTAGGTTAGGTTAGGTTGGGTTGGGTTGGGTTGGGTTAGTTTGGGTTAGGTTAGGTTAGGTTAGGTTGGGTTGGGTTGGGTTAGGTTAGGTTATTAAGATTGTAAGTTACAGGTATTTTGGTATTTTCTTAATGGGACCTTGATTCATGCTCGTTTACCTTAATTGAGGTTAACTTAATCTGGTGAGGAGAGGAGGGAGGAGAGGAGGGAGGAGAGGAGGAAGGAGAGGAGGAAGGAGACAAGAGTAGTAGTTGACAACAGTGGCGGTCAATAGCGACGTTAACTGCGCCACTTAATGAGGGAGTATAAGGAGGCCAAGCAGCTACCACTGAGGGTGTGACCGCTGACGTCATCCATTCATTAACCCACAAACATGGCCACGCAACCCACCCATCCATCCACTCACCCACTCAAACAGCCAGCTATCTCACTCAACTCCAACCCCCTCCCCCCCTCTCACCCAGACGTCCAACGACACAGCCCCCACTAGACACCCACCCACCAAGACAGCCCCCACCCAGACAGCCCCGGTCCCTGGTCACAAATGGCTTAGTACTACAACTCTTTAGTCTCCCAAGCCATCTGTCTTGTGTTGGGGCGCCCTTTTTTCCCCCCTCTCACCCCTCCCCTTCACCCCTTATCTCCCCCCAGCCCCCTTCACCCCTCACCCCCTTTACTCCTGTTTGTATGTATGTGAACATGTACGGACACAGAAGGAAAGGGGAAGAGGATTAAAAAGGATTCTTGGTCAGTAGAACATTCCTTGCCGCCCCCAAGTGATGCAACGAATCTGGTCGAGCATCACACACACACACACACACACACACGATAAAAGCTTGGTTATATGTACTTCCTTCGACATTATGTACGGTTGAGGACTTTTCCTACTGGTTACACCTGACTGGGAGATGGGACCCGCTCAGTGTACCTGCTGGTCGTCATTTAACAGTTACAATGTTTTGTTTTTAATAACTTCTCATCTCCGTCTGTTGTTAAGACATATTATGGATATATATTAACCTTAATTTATATATATATTACTGTATCGTTATTATCACCGAGCTACGCGACTCTATTAATGGTTGGAGTGTTTTATACCGAGGCTCTCAATCTGGTGGTGGTTGGAGGGGCAAACACTGGGGACTCTATGGGTGATTCTGGGATGAGTCTCTGGCTGCCTCACTCTATCTGATACCTCCTGTTGGTCTCTTGATTGCTGTCGGGATGGTGTCAGCTTATTGTGTCAGAATGTTGTCTCAGGGTGTTGTCAAAGCTAACACCAGTACAACCTTTCAACTACAACCTCACCACCATCTGTACAACCACACCACCACCTGTACAACCTCACACCACCACCTACCTGTACCTCACCACCACCTGTACAACCACACCACCACCTACCTGTACCTCACCACCACCTGTACAACCACACCACCACCTACCTGTACCTCACCACCACCTGTACAACCTCACACCACCTACCTGTACCTCACCACCACCACCTGTACAACCTCACCACCACCTGTACAACCTCACCACCTGTACAACCACACCACCACCTACCACCTCACACCACCACCTGTACAACCAATACCCCACCACCTACCTGTACCACCACCACCACCTGTACAACCTCACCACCACCTGTACAACCTCACCACCACCTGTACAACTCACCACCACACCTACCCAGTACCTCACCACCACCTGTACAACCACACCAACACCTACCTGTACCTCACCACCACCTGTACAACCTCACCACCACCTGTACAACCTCACCACCACCTGTACAACCTCACCACCACCTACCTGTACCTCACCACCACCTGTACAACCTCACCACCACCTGTACAACCTCACCACCACCTGTACAACCACACCACCACTTGCAACCACACCACCACCTGTACAACCTCACCACCACTTCTGTACAACCACACCACCACCTGTACAACCTCACCCACCACCTGTACAACCACACCACCACCTGTACAACCTCACACCACCTGTACAACCTCACCACCACCTGTACAACTCACCACCACCTGTACAACCACACCACCACTTGTACAACCACACCACCACCTGTACAACCTCACCACCACTTGTACAACCACACCACCACCTGTACAACTCACACCACCACCACCTGTACAACCTCACCACCACCTGTACAACCTCACCACCACTTGTACAACCTCACCACCACCTGTACAACCTCACCACCACTTGTACAACCACACCACCACCTGTACAACCTCACCACCACCTGTCGATGAGTCACTTGGTTGACAGATGACAGAACTACACCACCTGACTGCTGAGGGTGAAGGTCCTGGTGGCTCAGTGGCTTACTTCAATGGGTAGAAGAATGTGGTTAACCTGAACTGAGTGTTAGGGTAGAGGTGGTGGTTGTGGTAGAGGTGGTGGTAGAGGTGGTGGTGGTGATGGTAGAGGTGGTTGTGGTAGAGGTGGTGGTGGTGGTTGGTAGAGGTGGTTGTGGTAGAGGTGATAGTGGTGGTTGTGGGTTGTGGTAGAGGTGGTTGTGGTAGAGGTGGTGGTGGTGGTTGTTGTAAAGATGGTGGTGGTTGTGGTAGATATGTTCGTTTTTAGTGGTCCTTTGGGGATAATTTGAACGGGCGTATGTGTGTTTGTGTGTTTGTAATGGTTGGTGGTACCTTCATGTACACTTGTGAGTGCTTCTGTGTGTGGTTTGTGTTCTTGTACATAAATGCATCTATGTAAATTTCTGTTTTAGCATACGTGCAGGGACAACACACACACACACACACACACACACACACACACACACACACACACACACACACACACACACGCAACCATCACTGACTCATTTGTGTTCATAAGTTCATTTATAAAAAAACACCAAATGTTTTATCTTATGAAAGTCTAGATGGTTTAGTGGTCTGTTAAAACATGTGGGTGTGTGTGCGTATATGTGTGTATCCTTGTAATGCATATGTACGTCTGTTTATTACACACACAGTATATAATTTGTTCCCTTACCAAGCAGCCAAGTGTTTCATCTCCTGAAACTCAAGACGTTAGGGCTGGAGGTACAATAATGGGGGGATGAGTCAGATACATGTGTGTGTGTCGGAGGCTCACGTAGTCATCATCTGCCGCCTCTTACCCCGCCCACTCCTGATACTTTGTTTACAAACACAACAACGTGGTGGCGGCCATGGACGGGGTGGAGAAGCATACACGGAGTCTGGGGTCACACACACACACACACACACACACACACTCTCTCTCTCCCCTCACAATCACATGATAAGCAGAATGATATGATCGTATTAGTCAAATAAAATCGGTGATAATACGCAATTGATTTACGGATTACAGTTTCTGTCAATAAAACCGATGTTAGTTTGTTCACGTTGGTTCAGGTTATCATGTTTGACCACCAGGATGATGTTAGGTAATGGTGTGTTGTAAACAACTCCATATTTCTCTTCTAGGGTTAAGCAGAGTTGCAAGTTCTGAGTGATTCAAGTATCAGTCCTTCATTGGTATGTTGTGTGTGATAATTAACTCCGGGTTATACATCACTGTCAGGTCACTGTTGTTTCATGACCAATTTTAAGTGAACTTGAATGAGCAGATTAGTAACAAGACTCTGATACTATCACTGATTAATGAACCATTGGGATCCGCGTCTCTCTTGGGGTATAAGTCTTTAAGTCTTGTGGTCTATAATGCTCCGTCGGGGGACGTGCATGGAGGAGAAGCTGCTGTGTGTGTGTGTGTGTAAGGCGGTCAGTATTGTCGGTATTTTGCTGTGTATCCTGTGTATCTCTGTATAGCTCGAACACAGAGGTAGGTGTGGTGGGTGTGAGTGGGCAGGTGTGGAGTGTATACGTCTATACATCATGTGTGGGCAGCTGGTCTGTGTAGAGGGTCATGCCGGTACTTCAGGGTAGGAGTTCCATGCCCAAAACTTCCTTACCAAGAAGGATGGAGTGGTATTGCCGGCATGGTAGCCCTGGAAAGAATGGCCGGGGTCTTTGTCTTGACCAGGGGCGTGTGTGTTGATTTCCTCAGGGAGTAGTGAAGTAAGAGGGCACGTGGAAGTCGTACATATATTGCCAAGCTCCCGGTCTGTTAAAGTAGGTTGGCGACGGGAAAGGCATCCAGCCGTAAAGCTTGCATGCAAATTTCCCTTGTGGCGTCAGATAATCACAGCTGACCTATACAAGCTGAGGAATGTCTGTAATACTCTGACGACGATGGCGACGATGGCGACGATGACGACGATGACGTCGATGACGACGATGACGACGATGGCGACGATGGCGACGAGGCCTGATGGGTGTTCTTGGCTGATCACCAACACTATTTCAGCCTCCCATCGACACCACCTTATCAATCCTTTTAATCCTTCTACCACAACCTCGACATCCTCCTTAATACCTCTACCCCAAGTCACCCTTCAATACCACTACCTCAAGTCACCCTTCAATACCACTACCTCAAGTCACCCTTCAATACCACTACCTTAAGTCACCCTTCAATACCACTACCTCAGGTCACCCTTCAATACCACTACCTTAAGTCACCCTTCAACACCACTACCTCAGGTCACCCTCCAATACCACTACCTTAAGTCACCCTTCAATACCACTACCTCAGGTCACCCTTCAATACCACTACCTTAAGTCACCCTTCAATACCACTACCTCAAGTCACCCTTCAATACCACTACCTCAAGTCACCCTTCAATACCTCTACCTCAAGTCACCCTTCAATACCTCTACCTCAAGTCACCCTTCAATACCTCTACCTCAAGTCACCCTTCAATACCACTACCCCAAGTCACTCTTCAATACCACTACCTCAAGCCACCCTTCAATACCTCTACCTCAAGTCACCCTTCAATACCTCTACCTCAAGTCACCCTTCAATACCTCTACCTCAAGTCACCCTTCAATACCACTATCTCAAGTCAGCCTTCAATACCACTATCTCAAGTCAGCCTTCAATACCACTATCTCAAGTCACCCTTCAGTACCACCCCCTTTAACTAACCGAGGACCCAACAGTACCCCCCTCCCACTACCTCCTTCAACGATGAAACAAATATCTAATTTTTGCCCTCGCTCCTCAACATAGTAGGATGCTAAATTTATCATTAGGTTCCCACGAGGGCAGAGGAGGGAGGCGTCGAGATAGATGAATCAGTATCCTTCTTTCTCTCCCTCTTGAGGAGATGCTCACTGATCCTGGCGGCCCAGACACTAAAGGGCATCTCTTGTGCCGCCCCATCACACACACTCGATCACTCACTCCCTACCACCATTATCTTCCCTCTTTGTAGCGCTGAGAAGTGTCCGGGGATGAAGGAGCTTTGCAAAGGTCAGGGTGTTCGGTCCTCCTGACGTTGCCCTGAGGTTTGGGTATGTTCTAGGTTTATATGATCGGTGTAGTTGATCTTGGCTCACATAGCGCATGCCTTTCCTCCCCCTCCTCCTCGACTTCTCCTCCACACCGTGTATCACTTAGTAAGGTAGTGTGTGTGTGTGGGGAGGGGGGGGGGTCTACGAAGGGTGGAGATGCTACTTCGTGTGTTGCATGAGTTTCCTCCATACTAACTCAGGTCGTGTGTGTAATAATAATAATAATAATAATAATAATAATAATAATAATAACAATTAACGGTTTATTGAAAGAGCTGTGTGTGTGTGTGTGTGTGTGTGTGTGTGTGTGTGTGTGTGTGTGTGTGTGTGTGTGTGTGTGTGCGCGTGCACTGAGAGCTCCTTCAATGTGTCGCGTGATGACAGAGAAGACATCATGAGTTCCGGTGAATGAAGTTACGAAGGGATGGATGGTCCTTAAAGGTAACCCACAGTAGTATAAGTGTGCTTCAAGTCTTCTCCTGCGTTTAGTAAGAGGATACACGCGGGCGATCTGTGAATGGTTAGGACGATGGATAACTCGTGGTGTTCCTGACCCTCTTCTTCAGACTGTGGACGGCGTGGACTGTGCGTGGCTGAAGAGGGTGTTGAGAATGATCACCGCATTTCTCTTTACCTCTTGTATGTCTGAATGATAATACGTAGATGATAACTACAATGTTGAGAATGGGTGAGAGATATATCTTGTGTGTGCTTGTGTGTGTGTCCTTAGTGATTTACTGTGGTTGCTGCTGTAAGATGGTGGTTAATCCTGTCTCGGTTATCTCTTTAATAATGTAAATAACTTAACACTCTCACGGGGTTGGTTGTACACGAGGAAACATGTTTTACGTAGTGTGAGGTCAGGCATTGAGTTTCCTTCGTTATTCACGTCATTAATGTCTCCCAACTTAACTCTAAATCAGTAATGTAAAGCTTGAATATACGAGTGTCATTATATGTCATTACTGTAGTGTGTATGTGTTAGTGGTTCTTAGTGAGTACGAACGCTGTATTTGGCCCTAGAGCTCCCCAGTTTCTCAGTCAGTAAGGTATAGTCACTTGTGTGTCTGGTGGCCGTGTGGCTGGTGGACGTGTGGTTGGTGGACGTGTGGTTGGTGGACGTGTGGCTGGTGGCCGTGTGGCTGGTGGACGTGTGGCTGGTAGACGTGTGGTTGGTGGACGTGTGGTTGGTGGACGTGTGGCTGGTGGACGTGTGGCTGGTGGACGTGTGGTTGGTGGACGTGTGGCTGGTGGACGTGTGACTGGTGGACGTATCTAGTGTGAACATCTGTCATTGGACCTTTGATATTGACACCGATGACGTCACAGCTACAGCTCATCAACAGTGTGTTGCGTCGTACAACACTCGCCCGGGTCAACACGTGTGAAGGGGAGGATAACTCTAAGGTGTTGCAGGAGAGATGTAACACAATTTGGAGACTATTTTGACCACTTTATTGTTGTCAAGTGTAGGCCGCCCACATAGGTTTTACACCAATACTGACCCCGTACTGTGGGGCCTATGTTGCTTCCGGTAAGATAAGGTGAACTGCTTACGAAGTCACTCAAGAACTAAAACAATTCATAAAAAAATAAGAATTAGAGACATCAGTAGTGTAGTGAGAAAGATAGTGAGTTAGAAATGGATCTAATTAAGCTGGCCAGGTAAATCCTCTCCTGCTTATGACTGTCAGTGTAGCTGCATGTGGTGGTGACGCAGGGAGATGCCGTCATCACCAACGTCACTGATGTTTTACCTGGAAACAGACGATCACGACTGTACCTCCCGTGACAACTGTGTGTGTGTTGCAAAGGATGATGGATGCTTAGGTTCTGACACAGGTTAGGTTAGGTTAAGTTAGGTCAGTTCAGGTCAGATTAGAATAGGTCATATCGGCAGTAAGTAGAGCCAGCACCTGCCAATACGTTACTGGCTCATTACCCTTCTCGATCACTCAGAAGGCTATATTCGTCTATGGTGCCGTATAAAGCACATTACGTCATACATCAGCGTGAGGGAGGGAGTCAGAGGAGGCGGATTACTCCACGTTAGGTAACCACAACGACCACCAGGAAAATGCTGCTGAGGAATTAGAAGCGAGAGAGAGAGAGATGCTTCTAAGTTGTAACAAATTTTACTGTGTCCCTGTATTTAATGTAACATTTTATGTAACAAATTACTCTTTTATTGTCTCTTCAATTCTTTATATTTATTTATTTACTTATTCTTACTTCTTTCACTTACTTTTACTCTTTCTTTTACTTATTCCTGTTATTCTTTCTCGTTATACTCGTGAGAGGTGGAGAGGGTGAGGGAGGTAAGTGTTTATGGTTGCGGTCGGCTGGTGATATAGGCTTACAGTTGGCCCTCCCACACACACCAGCCAGGGGAGACTCAGGGGGGCTGGTTAGGGGAACTAAGATACAATACTTCACAGAGGGGAAATATAAGACAGTTTTTGTATATATGACTCACCGTATTACTGCATAATACCAAAGACATGCATGACAATGTTTTAGTCAACACAAGGGAATTGAGAACTAATCATAATGGTTCTTCATTTATTAACGACGTTGCTCAAATTGAACAGTTACACTTGGGAAATAATAACCTATCTTCCGCGCTAGCCACCCAGGGGTCATATGAATCACAATACATTTCGTGAAACGGATAGACCTAATAGGCACTCGCATTATAGCCCGCCAGGTGGGATGACACTTACACGTCCACACTTCACTCTCTCCAAAAACAGACTCCGCTTTTCAAACTGGGTCAGCCCACAAAGGACGCCACAACTTTCATGACGTCAAGCCTCAAAGGCTTTCTCATTGGTCGAAGACAGGCCTACGGCCTTCATACTATTGGCTCGAAATTGGCGGGAACTCCCAGGTGGCGGGAAACTCATGACATTGTTACAAAGCACACAAATGAAATAGAAAGATTGAATGTATATATGTGTGTGTGTGTGTGTGTGTGTGTGTGTGTGTGTTAGGAGCTCAAGATAAAATTATCTACACTCACCTTAGAATCGAGATTTATCACGTGGAAGAATTTAATCGTTACGTGTACATGGAGAGAGAGAGAGAGAGGGGGTTATAAAAGCTGATCTCAGACCCACACGATTTATCATAACAGCAAGAAATTTATGGGAGCTATTTTCACTCTCTTCCCTCAAGCCAAACAAACAGAAGGAAGTGAGTGTAAATCTGAGTGTAGATAGTGAGGGTGGAGATCAGATCACAGAGATACATCGTAATGAGAGTGATAAATTGTTGGATACACACACACACACACACACACACACAGGATGTTGCTTTGAAAGTTTGTTTATAATTTACACACACACACACAAACACACACACACACACGGGAAAGAGGTGCCAAGAGGAGCGGATCTGTATAAGTTAGGAGAATGGGGAGGATTGACTGTGTACTTAGGCCTACATACCCAACATAACCTGTGAGGCCATGCTGACTAATCATGTGTATAATGTTTTAATTTGTCTGTGTATGGATGGTTTATGTGTACCTACGTGTGTTTGTTTGTGAAGGCAGCTGGAGTCACGGGTATCAACTGGTAATAACTACAGAGTCATGACCTCTATCACCCAACCAGCCAGTTAACAGCTGACAACTGCTGACCAATCATAAGTCCTGCTTCAATTCTCGACAACATGCTGACCAATCACATGTCCTGCTACAACTCTCGACTACATGCTGACCAATCACAAGTCCTGCTTCAATTCTCGACAACATGCTGACCAATCACATGTCCTGCTACAACTCTCGACTACATGCTGACCAATCACAAGTCCTGCTTCAATTCTCGACAACATGCTGACCAATCCCATGTCCTGCTACAACTCTCGACAACATGCTGACCAATCACAAGTCCTACTACACCTCTCGACTACATGCTGACCAATCACAAGTCCTACTACACCTCTCGACTACATGCTGACCAATCACAAGTCCTGCTACAACTCTTTCCTCCAATGATTAAAGGTGTGAATAGATCTACGCAACATATCGGACTACATCTGTTAACATGTCAGTATTTATCAAGAGGTGGGTGCCAACCATGCTGATGTGTGTTTAATGTTTAATTGCAAAGCCTGTAAGTTTGGACCAATCAAGACTGCATGTTGACAGTGACGAGAAGGAAATGTACTGCTGGGTAGACACGCGTCCAGGCTGGGGTCTTGGTTGTGCTTTATAATGTGTCCCTGTCAGCATTAACTGTGCTTGCTAGCATGGTGCGTACATGCAAATATAGTGTGCATGCATATCCAAACTTTGTACGTTTGTGTGTTGTTACGCCGTCTCTTAATTTACTTTAATATCCAGGTTCTAGGCGTAACCAAACAAAAAAAAGTGAATTAAATCAAAAGAGGATAAAAATAAATAAAGTAAACCTTTAAGAATTTAATTAAATGAAATACTAACACAATAAAGAGCCTCGTGGGCTGTCACAACAAATTGATTCACTATCGAAACCTTTAAGACACAAATGATACTAAAACATCGGAACATCAAAAGAACTGCTTAAACATATAGAATAAAAATAAAGCACTGGATTACGTTAACTCTACATAAACATATAAAATAACTAACACTGAAATTAACTATCGTGAAACAACACTGAATTACTTAAATGTAACTAAGCAAGCACTGATGGACACATAAGAGACATGAATAGGTACTCACATAGATATACCACATTGGTGGCGACAGGAACAACACAGAAATAAAATAAAGTATAAGTAACAGGTGACAGGTGTCACTCAAAAGAACGTGGACTGAATGACAGGAGGACTGGCCTGAACTCCGTCTGCTGGTGGGTACTATATATAAGGTCGGCTCCTGCCAGTGTGACACGCACACAACAACATTGAAGCATGTTATAAAAAATAATAGAAAATATACGACACGGTCGTAACAGTGTGTCTGTGTGTGTGTGTGTTATCCTGACATGTGTGTGTGTGTGTGTGTTATCCTGACATGGGTGTGTGTGTGTGTGTATCCTGACATGGGTGTGTGTGTGTGTGTGTGTGTATCCTGACATGGGTGTGTGTGTGTTATCCTGACATGGCTCAGCTCTCATAATAGAAAAACTTGTTCTGTCTTAAGTAACTGACGTATTTAACAAATATACGTAACATAATAAAATTTTACCTACTGGCGAAAGACGACGTTAAGGAGCGGACAGTCCACCAGAGACCCCCCCCTCCTCCTCCAAGCTACAGAGGCGGCTGAGGGTTGAAACACTCACACCGATTGTTCCTCTGAATGTTTAAGAGCGGCAGCGACGACGCGTCTCAAGAACGAGAAGACAGACGCGCTGAAGCTGACAACATAGACAAACAAACGCTGCATATTAAACACCTCCCCAGCACAACCCAACTACGGAGGGGGAGATAACAACAGACCTGCCCTTCACTTGCAAGACTCTCATCACCCCCCCCCCCTCTTCAGTGTGGGATTTACACCCTTAGTGAAGTTTAATAATAGCTGGGGAGAGAGTGGGGGCAAGGCACGGTGATTATGCCAGAGAACTGTGTAAATAAACCAGAGGAGGAAGGCTATAGGTCGCTGGGGCGTCAGTACCAGGCCTTTACCACAAGAATGTGCCCGCCTCACCCAGCCACCATAACCGAGGCATTGTTCCTTGCTATCGCTCTGACGTGAAGCCAGTGTCGGATACAGCTCCACCAACAACACCTCTCGTCCTGGGTTAGTTTAGTTTAACAAATTTATTGACAAAGCTTGGAGTACAGTTAGGTCTTGACAATGAGGGTGGTATCACTGCTCACTGCCACGCAGGACAGAGGTTCATACACAAAGAAATGCATCATATTCAGTAGCAGTATATATAGGCCAGAGTCATGTGGGTGATGTCACTGTTCACTGTCATGCAGGACAGAGGTTCATATACGTTGGACGTCATATTCTAATTGCGGACTAATCAGTGTGGGCTAGCAAATTTGGGATAAACAGAAAGAATGTCCTCAAGCACCCCCGATTCAATGTGGTAATTACAAAGACCATGATACAATAAGCCAGGTGGCCTGAAGTCTTTGACAGTGTCACATTCAATAATATAGTGTTCAGGTGTATGCTTTAAAGGTTTATCACAAAGTTTACATGCCGAGTGCTCCGGTATGGGTACAGCGTTACTAACTTGCCAGATGTGTCTGTATCCTAGCCTAATTCTGGCCACGACTACATCACATTGTCTGGTTCTGTCCTTATGCTGGCCATACCGGTACCTCTCGTCACAAAATTTGTCATATTTACTAATGCTACAATTGCCAGGTCTCTCTGCATTTCTCAGTTCTTCTAGATCAGAGTTCATGATTCTGACTTGAATGTTTTTAAGTACGGTCAACATTTTCTTTCTTACATGCCTCATTGGCCCGTCTATCAGCACGGTCATGATACCTAATTCCAAAATGGGACGGAATCCACACAAATTCGATACGAGAGCTGTTCTCATTGGCAGTCATCACATTTCTTTTAATATTACATACAACTTTAGACATAGAACCTGACGGGCTGTTCATTGATTTCAAAGCACTTTTAGAGTTACAGAATATCACCCCATGTGGGTGTTGTGCTGGCCCAGTTGTTCAGCCTTTGCTTCTTACAATTGCACAGCCTGTTCTACCTGTGTTTGTCTGCACATAACCATCAGTAAAAGCATAACATTCACTTGATTTAATGCTCTCTATGTGTCTGTTAATAGTTTCTAGTGTATCATAGCAGAGCAGCTGTTTTCTTCTGGCGCGCGCACACACACACACACACACACACACACACACACACACACACACACACACACACACACACACACACACACACGTCGTAAAGAAGCGGAATAATTGGAGAGATTAACAGTGACAGATGAAGACTATGACAACAGGTAGGAATATCCTCACCTGCTGCCTCTTATCACACACCTTGATCCCATGAATTAACTGATACCTTACGTAGAGAAACTGAAAGTAGTTCTGGTAAAGTTTGTTGGTTGGAGGTGAGACGGAGGAACAGTTAGTTAGTTAGTTATTATGTAATTGGGTTTTTAAATTAACTCATGATTGCTGCGGTGGTGAAATTGGTTAAGAGTAATCAAGAGGAGATTTTCACGGAAGGTTAATGATAATCTCTTGAATAAAGTGCTGTGGTAATGAGCGGAAAATGATATTTACAAGAGTTATTAACAAAGACGATGTTGATAATAAGATGATGGTCGGTGGTAAAATATTCTGCAAGAGTTTATTAATAAGGTGTTGCCCAAGTTGTTGCCCTGTTTTGGAGGCTGATGTAATTCTCCTCCTTGACTCGGCAGGTGGAGGGCGAGGTCGATGATTGGTGGTTGGCCGCTCTGAGGGTGTGTGTTCCCAGGGCCTCTCAGCAGTGCAAGTGACCCTCACCTGTTGGTACACACTCCTGCGGCTGTCACTGTGCTGGCGTCTTGAGATAACATTAACTTATCGAAGGGAATTAATTATATTGTATGCATGCTGGTGCCAGGGAGGGGAGGGGGGCTGACGCGTGGAGGAATTCAGTATACTGTGTTGGAGAGGAGGAAAGTGACGGGTGACTGGACCTGTCTCTTGAAGCAACTCATAAAGGTGAATTGACAGTCGAGGTACAGGGTTGGCTGGGGTGACCCGGCTACATCGGTCCTTCATGTAGCACCATCAGTTATTCTCACTATGACTGATCTGGTGTGTAGTTCCCCCCTCCCCACACACACATCCTCCCCACACACCTCCCCACACACACACACATCATCATTAACGTTGCTCCTAATCGTTGCATATTCTTTTGATCCTCTCTGGTGTTCTCTGTGTTAACCCGTTGACACACCTTCCCTCGCGTACATGTCGGGACTCTTCAACTTTCTTTGGTTACAGCGGGACAGCTCTTGCGTGCTAAGGGAAGTGAATAAACTTTACGACTATCAGATAAAAAAAAAATTAGTTACACTCAATCCTTCCCTGGTTGTGTGGGGGGAAGGTGTGTCCTGAGATGGTTGCTATTTAGATGACTAACAAACTTGTAGATGCCAAGTAGGTGCCATTGTGCCTCAGTTCTCCCACCAACAACTTAGGACCAGGATGATAGCTAATAAATTGATGTATTTTTTACTCATTGGTTAGCCAGTGCGGTTTAGCGAGGGTCCGGTCTTCCTGAGCCACTCTACCTTGACACTGGGTAACTTAGGGTGTGGTTGTTGTGTTGGCCACAGCAGTTTTTATACACAATCCTCGCCCTGTTGACCCTGGGACCACCCATCCTCACAAAGACATAATTTTTATTATTTAACTTAACTCGTTCCTCCTCGTCTCACCTTACACACCTGTGATAACTAAGGAACTTGATGATTATCTTCCTTCACCATCTGCCGCGGTAGAGTTTCCCCTGCGGCAGATGGTGACTGTCTTGTGAGTGTTCTGCTGTTCTACTTATATTTTTTATTTAACCATTGTCATTCTTCTCGGCTCTTGTCTGGTTAATGTTCCTAAGACGTGTGTGTGTGTGTGTGTGTGTGTGTGTGTGTGTGTGGGTGTCTTAGTTTCTTTGTTTATTTATTCTTTGTACCGGGCACCATGATCGCATTGCTTAATTGGTTGACGTGACGACACCTGTAACTCCAGCGGGTGTGTCCTCACCTGTGTGTTACCTGTTTACATTATAACCTTCTTGTAAGTTACCTCCCCGTGTATATTCACACGTGTTAAACATTATGTTAATGTTCCTGTGTACGTGTGTTTGTGTTTTTTTATGAAGAACTTACTGTAGTTAGGTATTTTTTGTTTATTTATCTGCCTTCAAAAGAGATTTATTTCTTCTGTATATTGCTTACACACACACACACACACACACACACACACACACACACTCTCAGGTATTACCTCATAAGCACTCGCCTCAAAAAGTATCTATACGCGGGGACCGATATATTTCAGAATGAACACTGTGACTCCTGTGGTCTCGGTAGGGTTGTGAAAATCGTTCCCCCGTTGTGTCATATTGTCTCACAAAAAATCGTAAAGATACTTTTTGGGGGAACAAGTGTTAATACAAACCTTTTATTTCCTATGGTTTGTAAATCAAGCTATGTAAGTATGGGTTATTACTGTAGAGAACACCTGGGCCGGCATACAGAAAACTTTTCTGCTAATGACAAAATAGTTTTGTTAACTAGCAGTAAAATTTAAAAGTTTGTATACAAAGCTTAACTAACAAACTTTTACCGCACAAACAGTTGTTTGTTAAGTACCGCTAAACAGCGCTAAGGGTAGCAAGAGTTTACCATATAAAATAATCTTATGGCTGAATAACCTCAATAAAATTATGAAGATTGATTTCAATGTTTACATTTATTTACATTTTGACCATTTAAAACAATCTAATCTATGCAGTTTGAAGGAGGATATATTAACCAAGGATAGTGATGGGTGGCTTGGCCCTGCCGTGCTGTTTGTAAACAAACACTCACACACGTGTTATTGAGGAGCGGACAAGATGAACATAACGGAAATGGAAGTCTCAACCCCACGAAAGAAAAGGAAGCCCAACTGGACAGCAGACCAGACTTTATTATTGGTGGATGCTTGTCATGGGTTGCGTTAGGCTTACCCATGCAACCAACTCCAAAGTTTGTTTTACTAGAGATAAGACACCCGGCGAGGCATAACTGGGACACGTATTTCCATTAGTGTATGTTAGCCAGCCTTTAGAGGGGGTGGGCAGTGAAACAGTGTTGTACTGTTCATCGCTTCACACCCAAAAAAACCTCATTTTAAGTAGTATCCCCTGGACCATGGCATAGTTAAGATGTCGTCCCCATCCTCTCCCTCCTGAAAGGGGGCGGGACACCACGCCACACACAGTCCTCCACCGCCACTCCGTCCTGTGAACCGTCGTCGACACGAGACTAAGCGTGTTAACCTAGGTTTGTTATCCCCGTGGAAATATCACGTGTGGATTGCCTGGTTGCAACAAGAACAATCCAGGCTGGCCTATCAAACCTACAGTAAATGGTTAATTAATTTACGCTTACAGAGTTCTCTTGCACGACACCCGTCTACAGTGACTGTGATCGACACGAGACTAAGTGTGTTAACCTAGGTTTGTTATCCCCGTGGAAATATCACGTGTGGAATCCTGGTTGCGACAAAAGCAATCCAGGCTGGTTTATTGCACCTAAATGGTTAATTCAAGTCACGCTTACCAGTTCTCTTTGCCGCGACAACCGTCTACAGTCACTGTCAGTGACGCGAGACTATGTGTGGTAACCCAAGAGTACTTTTTGTTGTTATGGCCGTGGAAAGAAGTTCTTGCGCGGAAGCCTGGTTGCAACAAAAGCAATCCAGGCTGGCAGTAAATGTATCACTTGAAGAATTAAGGCTCTGTTAAGTCATACCTACAGTAGAGTAATGGCATGTGTTCCCAAGTTGAAATTCTCTTTTAGAAGATTAATTTTATTACAGCGTGAACGTGAGTGATTCATATATCCATGCAAATTGTAAATCATTGTATGGAAGCTTGACAAATAAATGTAAGTGCAATTATCTGCCCGTATCTGTGATCCTATCTTATTATTACTCAAGGTAATGACTGATTGGTTATGACAAAGTATAACCAATAACTTAGATGGATGTTGGAAATTAATGGAATTCATTAAATCATCATTTATTAAGTATAAATCATGGAATGTCGAGCGGTGGAGTGAACTTCTACATAGATACACCATAATCTCCTGTAAGTAATCAGTGTGAAGGTATCGAACTCTACGGTAAGAAATAAGAATACGACATATTATTATCTTTATATATTATAATCCACTCATACTACGACCGATCCGCCCCAAAACCATGACAATGCTGTTGAAGAGAAAAAGTTAATATTGAATGGCCGTTTCAAGCCTTTCCTGAATAATAAAGACAAAAGGAGGGCATGGCTGGAAATTACCATGAGAGTCAATGCTGCGTTTCCTGGTGTGGTGTGGTCAGAGGTAGAGTGTGAGACACGCTGATTCTCAGTATTGTCCAAGTCAAGAAAGAAGATCCCCGCTATAAAGAGGGAATGCACACAATATATACAAACTATATTCATTAAATATATATCTCCTTTCCCGATAAATGCGTTGCCGTCGCTGTTGTTGGTTCACCAGGGTATCAACCAACAGACGACTATTACGGGACTTATGTCCCCGAGGTGAAGATAGTGGTGGTGGTGGTGATGATAATGGAGGTGAAGATAGTGGTGGTGGTGGTGGTGATGATAGTGGTGGTGGAGGTGAAGTTAGTGGTGGTGGTGGTGGTGATGGAGGAGAAGATAGTGGTGGTGGTGGTGATGATGGAGGTGAAGATAGTGGTGGTGATGATAGTGGTGGTGATGATGGAGGTGAAGATAGTGGTGGTGGTGATGGTGGTTGAGGAAATCTTGATCTGGCGAGGCAGCGTCACTCAGGCAGTCCTCTGTTGTGTCCTGCTGTTGGGGTGAACAGACTTCCTGCCTGCTGCCTCTGATGCTGTACTTGCTGCTGCACCACACCATGATGGCAACAGCTTAAATAAACAGTGGAAGTCTCATAAATATTGCCTTACCTCTTGACACACACACACACACACATTCACACACACGCACACAACACACACACACAACACGCACACAACACACACACAACACACACACACACACACACACACACACACAATAATAAACAACTCCTGATTTATGTACTGTACATCCCTGTAAATGTATTCAACGCATATCATTATGTCTAAATCAAATGTAAGTTTGTATATTTTCAGCCACCGGCTGCAACTCTATTAATAAACCGTTTTATTATTAATTATAGTATTATTATTACTAGCGGAATCGCTTTCGCTAGGCGACGGTAGGACACCACCTACCGGGAGGCTCCACATTGTCTCACTGTAGTGCATTAAGGTAGACCACATTTTTGGTTTTGCCATTAGGAGCAAGTATGTACAGATTTTTGCCAGTTCCCACTCTAGAGCATCCAACATAGAACTGTCCATGAGAGAAGCAAGGAAACACCAGGTTTAGGCCAACCATCTTTAGGGACTGTCCCTGGCTTTTGTAGATGGTCATGGCAAAGCTCACTTTAACCGGGAACTGAAGTCGCTTGAACTCAAATGGCAGGTCAGTGGTGATGAGAGGTATCCTTGGTATAAAAACGTCCTCTCCTTTAGCTTTTCCTGTCAGTATTGTAGCTTCCAGTACATGTGGCATCATGTTCTTCACCACCAGTCTTGTGCCATTGCAGAGGATTGGTGGTTCAAGATTTCTTAAGAGCATTATAGGAGTTCCAATCTTGAGAGTGAGGTGGTGAGGAGGCATTCCAGCGGGCTCCAAAGAATTAAGGAATTCTGCAGGGTACTGGACTGCTTGGTCCTGGTCGATTACTGTATCAACAGATTTGAATGAGGTCTCACTGCCTGGAAGCTGTCTGAGTAGAGTCATGTTGATTTCAGCCACTGTTTTATTCTTTGGTGCCAGAATTGCGCATTCACGCAGCCACTTGTGATCCTTGTAGTGGTGGATAATGTTTGGGTAGACCATGTTAGTGAGCTCAGTTGAGGACTTTACAACATTTCCACATCCTTGAGGAATGATTATTTGTCCTTCTGAATCAACAGGGAAAGTTCCATTCCCAATCTGTAGTAGAAGGTTTGCAAACCGTCCAGCATCCTGATCTCCTTGTAGATGTACTCTCATGTTTGTGGATAGGGTGAGTGTCTGAACACTTCTCCAAAGGTATGATGCCTTGAGGCACGCATTCAGTTCATCAGCTGGAGTGCTTCGAGGAATGACAGGTAGGGTCTGGCGAAAGTCTCCAGCAATGACCATTGTAATGCCACCCATGAGATGGTCATTTTCTCGTATGTCTTGCAAGGTCCTGTCCAATGCTTCAAACGCTAACTTGTGAGACATAGTGCATTCATCCCAGACTATGAGGCTGCATTTTTCTAAGAGTTTTGCCTTTGCCGATCCTTTTTTGATGTTGCACACTGGATTCTCATTGTGAGCGAGGTTGAGAGGCAGTTTAAAAGTTGAGTGTGCAGTACGTCCTCCTTCTAGTAGTGTTGCAGCAATGCCTGAGGATGCCACAGCAAGAGCAATTTTCCTCTGATGACGTACTTTGGCCAACAGAAGGTTGATCAGGAATGTTTTTCCTGTCCCACCAGGTGCATTGAGAAAGAACATAACTCCCTGCTCCGCTTGTATCGCTTGCAAGATCTGTTCATAAGCATTTGCTTGATCAGGCACCAGGTGAGGCTCACTTTCTTCAAGAAAATTCACCAGAACTTCAACTGAGTAGTCTGTCTCGCTGAGCAACTCCCTGTTTGCAACTACTGGTTCTTCTCGGTTTGGGGAAGGCAATCCAAAATCAGTCAGGTTTTTTCCGCATAGCTCCATCACTCTGTCTTCCAGCATGATCAGAGCCCTGTTGAACATGTCATCCATGAACTCAATCTCTTTACCAGAATGTTCTCTTCTTGCTTGATGAAGCAGATCCTCTGAAAGACTTTCTTGGTGGTTTTTCCAGAGCTGGCTTGGGTTGGAAAGTCCACATGTAGCAATCATGATGGAAAACAGGTTCCTCATTCACATTGGCGATTGAGTAGCTGCTGCCTCTTCTAATGTATAATTCCAGTGACCATCATCTTCCAGTAGGCCAAGGAGATTGCACGCTTCCTGATAGGTTCTGCAGACTTGTCCATTCACTGTCTTGAGTGCTGCATATGATGTTGGGCCACGGATGTGGTGCAAAAGTAGTCTCAAACAATAGCATTCAAAGTTGTTGGGGTGAACCGTGTAGACACGTCCCAAAGCATTGCCTGACTTTGTCCCTGGATATCCTTCAACATCGGATCCTTGAACTCTTCTCTGGAACTTTTTCATTGAAGCCTGCCATATGTAGAACTTGGGTACGTCAACATACAGGAGTATTTGAGCAAACTCATATTCCTGTGAAAGCTTGAAAAATGCAGTGAGGGTCGTATAAGCAGGATTTGCCATTTGATTTTGGAGGGATTCTTCTGTGAAGTATACTCTTTGTCCATTTTCCAGGTGAACAGCCAGATGAACTACTGTTGGACATCGTTCGTGTATGGGAAAATTAAAAATTCTCTATAGGTCTTCATTGCTGCATATATAACGGCCTTGCTGAAACTGTCACCTCATCATGATTTCCATCCTTTTCCAATGCAAAGATCGCTTGGTCAGAGCCTTTGTTGACGTATTTGCAGACATACTTGATGGACTTGACTGAATTGCAGAACTTCACATTGATGTGCGCATTGAATGCTTTACTCAAAAGAGGATTGTAGGGGACCACCCATTTGTTGTCTACTGTTATTTCACTGTCTGTTCCAGGTCGCAACATTGCTGTAAAACCTCTATCGCCTGGCGCTCTTCTCCTGTACTGAGGATAGCCATCTCCTCCACTCTGAGTATCCTTTATCAGGTCTTTTGGGAAGTTTTTGGTGCAACGTCCACCTTTCATGCTTGGAGAGTGTTACAACACACACACAACACACAGACCACACAGGCACAACACACACACACACACACACACACACACACACACACAGACCACACAGACACAACACACACACACACACACACACACACACACACACACACACACACACACACACACACACACACACACACACACACACACACACACACACAATATCAACAAGTTCTCGCCAGAAGTTACTATTTCATTTGGGAAAGGAATGGAACCAGTGTTGAATAGTGGTGAACAGTGCTGAAGTCAGTGAAAAACAACTCGGCAGTTGAGTCTTACCCAAGCTAACCTTCACACAGTGAGGTCCCAGGTACCCAGTGATAATTCCCCTGAGACTCCACGATAGAGAGGCCTGGGACCACACCTCACCCACTTGAGTGAGTGAAGTCCTGTGACAACAGATATCGTGGTGTCCCCATGATGCTACGACACCACGTAGTGAATGAGTTGCTACAGCATCATGTGAAGTTCCTCATAACACCATCTGTGAGGGAATTACTACGCCATGTGATGCCCCTCATAACACCATCTGTGAGGGAATTACTACACCACATCAGGCCCCTTATACACCATCTGTGAGGGAATTACTACACCAGATCAGGCCCCTCATAACACCATCTGTGAGGGAATTATTACACCACGTCAAGCCCCTCACAACACCACCTGTGAGGGAACTAGTACTCCACGTGATGCCCCTCATAACGCCATCTGTGAGGGACTTACTGCACTACGTGTCTGCTGTTCAACACCTCAGCTCGCATGATCTACGTGTGTAAACATTAATCTGTATGTTCACTGTATGTTCCTTCACCTTTCTCTAATGAAGGCTTTTGTTAAACCACCAATGTATGTAATAAGTCATTTATGTCCAATGTATATTTTCAGCCTTCGGGCTGCAAACTTTTTCAATAAACCGTTTATTATTATTATTATTATTATTATTATTATTACTACTACACACACCACGCGCACACACACACACACACACACCACGCACACACACACCACACCACACACACCACACACACACACACACAACACACACACTCACACCACACACACACTCACACACACACACACACACACACACACACACACACACACACACACACAAACAACACACTGTGTAGAAGGAAGTTACATGGTCAGTATAACAAGTAATCGGATTGCTTACTGGAGGAAGGTGATTTTGGGCACACCCCTACATCCTGTGCAAGGTGAAGCGCAGAAGCGTTTAGAGCACCCAACAGGGAAGCATGCTAAGTTCATGCTTGCCTTTATGTCTCATGGGTTAAGGGCATAGAAGCCTGAAGAGTCAATGGTTTTATGTCATCAAGTTATTGGAAGCTCCAACAACTTTCCCTGAATACGAATTCGCAACTTTTTATTTACAACAGGTACCTACATTACTGCTAGGTGAACAGGAACCAATGAGGGCGAGGAAGTATGTCCAAACAACTTTTCCACCAGCCCTGGAATCGAACCCGTGACATCTCGCTTGCGAGGCAAGAGCGGTACCGTTCTACCATCGGCGCCCCCTGTGTGCCCTCTCATGATGGTTACTACCTTGACTTGTGACCTTGACCTCTCGACCTCTTGACCTATCTTAAGGGTTGTCATGGTATATTCACATGGCGTGACCACATAAGGGGACAGACGTGCCCATAGGTGCTCTTGACTTCCAGATCGTCCCACAAAGGTCCCCTCAGCCGGCAAGTTTTTGCCAGCATGGGGGTCGACATAAACGAACCAGAAGAGGCTTTCTCATGGACGCAGACATCTCTGATACGGATGCCATCGCCAACTCGCCTGGTCATATTGAATCCAACACCCTTCGAGAGTCAGATCCCAGTGATTATGACAGTGACGGTAATGTTTCTATGGGAAACACTAGCCGAAGTGGAAACACTAATGCCACGGATCCTATCACCCTGCCCTCTGCCAGCCATAAGCTTGATCTACACTTCCCCAAGGACTCTCTGAAAACTGTAGAGGAACGCTTAAATTGGACGATGAAGTACTGCAGACAGCACGGTCTCAACATTCAATTCCGAGAAGGTAAGAACCGGAATTTTATCAAGTGTCAGACTCCTGAGGTCTATGAAACATTTAGTACTGTTGGCTTTGACTGGGTTGTCCTGGTGCCCCCAGTCTTCCGGGCCACACCCCTCTGTCTTCTCTGTCTCTCCAGCAATGCCTTCTTCAACAACACCTGGCCTCACCTGGCTGCAACAGCAGTCCCGGCCCTCTCCTAACTCAACTACTACAGGGCTTCCTCCCCGTCTGTACTCTGATGCTGTCAGGCCTTGTGCTTCCACCGGTGCCCTCCTCCAGTGACATGACACAGATCATATCACTCTTCCAAGAATTTACCAACCGTATTGAAAAACTCTTCGCTACACTCTGTACCACCATCTCCGACCTACTCTTGCCCCCCTGTTGCCACCCAGTCACTCCCTTTTATTTATTTATTTTATTTATTTATTTTTTTTTTAGAGAAAGGAGAAATGAAGGAAGATTAGAGGTGGGGAAGGAAGTTATAGTTCGGAAATTGAAGAAATTTAGGGGGTAAGAGAGGGCGGGCTGACCGCCTAGCTAAGCTAATAGTGTGTTAGGGTTGTGTCATGGGTTAGTTATTGTCTGTCAGTACAGGCACTAGACAGCCTACTCCTCTCTTCTGGTTAGACACAAGCTGGTGGTCCCTCTGTGAGCTCCCCTGCTCACGGCCTATTCCACCGTCGGCGGCCTTCACTACTGGTGTAGGGCCTACCGGGCCTGCCCTGGTGTGTCCTGCTGCCCCCAAGCGAAGTCCTGCCTCATCTTCACGACCTGTGGTGCCAAATCTGTCCTCCACCCACCGCAAGCCGCGCCCGCTACTGTGTCTGTGCTCTCTCCACCAGGGCTACCTATTGGACCTGAGGACACCACCCCGGCTACACGTACCCCACCGGCATGTCGACGCACACACCATCACAATCACACTAAAAGGTATGTCCCTCAATATTGTCAATGCCTATGTGCCTCCCTCCACCCCTACTGTACCTGTCCTACCACACCATGTCACCTCCACCCCCACTGTACTTCTCCACGCCTAGTACATTGGCAACCCTGAGCCTGGCCGCACTGTTTGTAAACTTTGTGGCCAACCCGACTCTCACACCCTCTCTCACTACATCCTCACTTGCCCTATAACCTCCTCCTACAGGTCCCAAGCCGTTACCAACACCTCTTCCCTCCCTGACCAGATATCCCTCCTCCTAGTCACAGGCCTGGTACTTGACATTATTAGGGACCTGCCACGCTTTGCCATAAACAGATAAATTGTACCGGAAATTGGCGTGTGGGTGGAGGGGTGTTGCTGGCATATGGGTTGAGGGATATTGCGGGCGTGTGGGTGGAGTGGTGTTGTGGGCGTGTGGGTTGAGGGATATTGCGGGCGTGTGGGTGGAGTGGTGTTGCTGGCGTGTGGGTGGAGGGGTGTTGCGGGCGTGTGGATGGAAGGGTGTTGTGGGCGGAGTGTGTGGGTGTTGTGGGCGTGTGGGTGGAGAAGAGGGATGTTGTGGGCGTGTGGGTGGAGGGGATGGGTGTTCTGGTCACTTACTCACTGGTTCTAGTAACAAGTGGCAGGGCGCCAGTTTTTACCGCGTACCAAGTAGTGGTGGCGGTGTGTTGTGTAACCCACTTATGTCTACCCCGCCCACCTTCCACACCACCCTCCCACCCACCTACCTACATCCCCACCCACTTACCTACCTCCCAACCAATCTACCACATCCCCCACCCATTAACCTACCTCTGCCACCCACTTACCTCCCTCCCCACCCACCTACCTACCTCTCCACCCACTTACCTTCCTCCCAACCAATCTACCTACATCCCCCACCCATTAACCTCCCTCTCCACCCACTTACCCTCCACCCACTGCCCTCTCACTTACCTCCCTCTCCACCCACTTACCTCTCCACCCACTTACCTCTCTACCTACCTCCACCCACTTACCCACCTCTCCACCCACCTTACCTCCCTCCCCACCCACCTAACCTACCTCTCCACCCACTTACCTACCTCTCAACCCACTTACCTCCCTCTCCACCCCACCCTCTCCACCCACCCCACCTCCCTCTCTCCACCACTTACCTCTCCACCCCTCCCTCCACCCACTACCCACCTCCACCCACACCTACCTCCTCCACCCACTCTACCTACCTCTCCACCCACCTCCCCTCCACCCACTCCTCTCCACCCCCACCCCACCCTACCTCCACCCACCTCCCTCTCCACCCACTTCCCTCCCACCCCCCACCCACCTCCACCCACCCCACCCTACCTCCACCCTACTCCCACCCACCCTCCACCCACCACCTCCCTCCCCACCCACCTACCTACCTCTCCACCCACTCTACCTACCTCCCCACCCACCTACTCACCTCTCCACCCCTCCACCCACCTCTCCACCCCTTACCTCTCCACCCACCCACCCACCCACCCACCTCCCTCCCACCCACCTCCACCCACCTCTCCACCCCACCTCCACCCACCCCACTACTCCCCCCCCACCCACCTCCCTACCTCTCCACCCACACCCACCTACCTCTCCACCCACTTCCCTGCCTCCACCCACCCCACCCACCTTACCTCCACCCACCCACCTCCACCCACCTACCTCTCCACCCACTTTCCCAGCCCACCCTCTCCACCCACCACCTCCACCCACCTACCTACCTCCACACCCACCTACCTATCAACAACCTCACCTACCCACCCAACAGAGACGGGAACCATGAGCACATACCAATGTTATCTCGTCTTTCCTCAGAATACACCAAACCCACCAATTTATGGCAACCTGTGTGAAACCCCCCCCCCCCCCCCCGCACTGACCCCCTCCCAGCACTGACCCACCCACTGCCCCCCCTGCACTAACCCACCCACTGCCCCACCCACTCTACCTACCTTCCCGCTAATAGACTTCAACAGTGTCGTGTAATGGGTCATCATAACTCTCCCGACGGTCCAGACACAGAATGTCACTGTAGTGCGTTTTTTCCCAGCTGATAAAAGATGCCCCGCCCACTCCTCAGAATTTACAGCTGATTGGCTGTTGCAAACCTGTCCGACTTTGTCCTGAAGTAATGATGTACAGTATTTCTAAATGATTTTAATCATAATCGTTGGGATGACAGTTTCTGACGAGAAAGATATTTAGCTAAATTATATAAAGATACAGCCATTCATTATTTCAAACATAAGCACGTAGGAAGTTTATCAGAAGTATTATACATTAATTAACTGTTAAACTCTGGTAGCAAATTCACCCTTTCGGAGGATGCATTTAATATATACTTATTTTACCCACAATAAGGCATACTAAGACAAATTACGTATCAGTAATACTACATTATGCACAAACATCGAGAGCTAAGTTACGGTGACATGCGGCCATGGAATAAAAAATCCATGGGATCAAAGATCCTGATGTCGAAGAAGGCTCGAAGACGGCTCGCTGTCCCTGCGTCCAGAATCCTCCAGCATTGACGTCAACCCGGGCTTCGTTGGATGTGTTTGAAATCCTATGTTGGAAAATCTCACCGTCCGATGGAAGGAGGGTCGGTTCAACCCTGACATCATGGCAGATTTCCTTCAACATATTTGCTGTGAGATCCCTTACTTCATCATGCCTCATGCATATGAAGCCCCCTTTCTTGCACACCATGGCGTGAGCGACGTCATAGGAAGAGCCACACACGCATTGGGAGGGCAAACCTTCCACTGGCCTACCGTACCTTAGAGCAATGGCATCTGTAAATTCTTGTTTATTGAGACTGAAACCATTTGCCCTTATCGGTGACGTAGTTAACCAGTTCGAGGCGCCCACCTCCTTCGCTATAGCTACTTTTTTCTTCAGATTCTCTGGTACTTGCAGCACCAGTTGCTGCAACTTATCATTTTGGCCGTGCTGTCGTTCTGTCATAATGGACCTTCGAATCTTATTTACTTCACTGGTATCCACCTCCCCTGTTGAATTCTGAGCTATTATGTGTTATAACTACTATAATTATTATTATTATTATTATTATTATTATTATTATTATTATTATTATTATTATTATTATTATTATTATTATTACATTCAATTCGTGGGTAACTCCAGTCTCTAGGGATGTGGTGGACAAGTGAACTCAACGCTCGTCTCATGTTCAAAGGGTTCACTGGTGTGTGTCCGGGTTACCCCCTCCTCTTTCTCCTCCTCCCTTTCTTCACATTTCGTACTCTTTCAGAAAGAATCAAACTCTTTCTCAACACACACACACACACACACACACACACACGCATTATTTTAAAACTAGAGCCGCTTTTCGTATTATTCCGCCAAGATATAACAAAACCTGTAAACAATACTGAACACAACGGGTGCATAACAGAGACAAACAGTTATTGGTCACGTGGAGAGTGAGAGGTGTTATCGTCTACCTGTGTGTGTGTGTGTGTGTGTGTTATCAAGGTGTGGCCGCAGGTATGTCTCTCCACTTTTATCACCTGGCGCATTTCCCCACCCCTACGTCCAGTAATTAGTCATATAATATAATTAATTACCTGGCAGAGAATTGTATGTGAATATTGTCTAACTTTTATTCGTTAACCCTTTGAGTCCTGAAGGGTTAAATTATCATCGTCATCAAAGAGTTAAATGACTTAGGTGTTTGTAATGGATTGAGCTGACAGGTCTACCGGACAGATAATGAGGACCTGGCCACGTCTACAGGGAGAGGAAGAAGAGAAGGAGAGACGAGGAAGAAAAATAATGTCTCGAGGAATAGAGAGACACGAAGAGAACCCGTTATAGCCACAAGAGTCACTGTTATACAAGAGAAACATTTAATACAGTATCACTGTCAGAATTAACCTGATGTATTTAATTTTTAGAACAAACTGACAATATTAATGATCCTTGTTTAACTAATCATTCGGCCAGGACGCTTCACTAAAGGTAACCTGATAATTTTAACATTACCTGGGCAGTTCCTGGAAGCCGCCAATGTCACAGACGCTGCTGCCCCCGACCACAGAAAAAGCCGTCATGTTTACTCTCACAGTCTCCAACCTAGACGGGCTTTTCAGAATTCAATACCCGATGTTAGCCTTGAAGATTATCCCAGCCAATTACAAAACACAACATATAGCCTATGGTTAATACGCACTGTCATTGGTCATCGGGGGAGGGGGGGGGGTGTGGAGAGTCAGTCAGTAGCCCTTATTGACCCATACCTCTGTTGTGCCGACTCTCGCCGTTATGGTGATATTTCGTTCGTTTCAGTGGTTAGGTTAAGTTCTCTCGGCGGCTGTAATTTGTCACTGGAAAAGGTTCCTATAACTACTTGATCACAGTTGTTGGTTCAGTGAGCTACTTTTTGTATTGTTTTTTGTCACAGTTTTTGGGGCGGATTATTATTATTTTTTTTTACAAAAAACTGAGTAAATTCGTTTTTACCTCAGTTCTGTAAGACACAATTTATCTCACCTTATTAAAAAAAATACCCACTGTGTTTTCTCCACTTATTATTATTATTATTATTACTATTATTATTATTATTATTATTATTATTATTATTATTATTATTATTATTATTATTATTATTATTATTATTATTATTAATATTATTATTATTATTTTGCACTTACTGTATTTTGTTCAACATGACAGACAGACAAAAAAAAATCGACTTTGACTAACTCTCAACTACAGTGATATTATGAGAGGAATATTTGTTCACTTTATCTGTCACTGATGCTGCAGGTGTGTAAATAATAATAATAATAAACGGTTTATTAATAGAGTTGCAGCCGGTGGCTGAAAATTTACAGACTTACATTTGATTTAGACATAATGATATAATGTGTGTCTGTCTGTCTGTGTCTGTGTCTGTGTCTGTCTGTCTGTCTGTCTGTCTTAACGTAGGAACATCAGGCTAACCTAAGGTTCTTCATGTGTCACGAGACCCAACACCTGTTCGTTCACCTTTCCTTACCTCCGTCTTTTCCGTCCGTCCGTCCGTCAGTCAGTCAGTCCGTCAGCTCCACTTAATAGTTTCCCATAGACTTAATGGATTAATTTCACTTATTGCATTGAACTATATTATGGCAGTATAGTATTTTCCTTGTGGTCGTTCGTTAGTAACTCGAGTGATTAAAGGTCCTTCAACCATTCATTCGGCTTTTACAACTTGTTGCTGGTGTGAGCTCGTCTATCACTCCTGCGTGTGTGTAGGGGTGAGGGACTTGGTGCTCCTGAGGATCAACCTGGAGGAGCATTACGCCGTTACTTGAGTTAATGATGGGGCGTATCTCAGGGCGTCTCTCAGGGCGTCTCTCAGGGCGTCTCTCAGGGCGTATCTTAGGGCGTCTATTTGGGCGTATCTTAGGGCGTCTCTCAAGGCGTCTCTTTGGGCGTATCTTAGGGCGTTTCTTTGGGCGTATTTTAGGGCGTCTCTTTGGGCGTTTCTTAGGGCGTCTCTTTGGGCGTATTTTAGGGCGTCTCTCAGGGCGTATTTTGGGGCGTCTCTCGGGGCGTCTCTTTGGGCGTATCTTAGGCGTCTCTCAGGGCGTCTCTCAGGGCGTCTCTCGGGGCGTCTCTTTGGGGGCGTCTCTCAGGGCGTCACGTCACCCCACCACCACACACTGCGCACCAACCAACCTCATGTCTCACGCGGATCATATTGTGAGAGCTTTATAATATCCGTAACACACACACACACACACACACACACACACATACACCCCAGAACTACAGAGCTCCAAGATAGATCATACTACTACATCACGTCTTCCTCTTCCCTAGTAATTATACTCCCGCCTAGTACATCAATGTTGTCATCCTAACGTTGACCTGGTGGGGGAGGGAGGAGGGGGAGGCACAGTAATCATAACATTCTACGCTAACCCTCCTCCTCCCCCACCCCTCCCCTCACCCCCTGCCCTCGACGATTGTTTCTAAGTGAAGGTATCTACAGAGTTGTGGTAGAGTGGGTTGTAGTGTCGTCTTGAGCGTTAGTTGATTGTGTTAGTTTTAGTCAACAATCAATCAAAATACCGTTTATCTGATGGTTGGTGTCCATCTCTCTGGGGACACGTTTTTTAGTCAACAAGTCTTCACGTGGCATCAAACATCTTAACTCCATCACGGGTAAAACTTGTTAACATACGAACAGTTGAGTGTGTTGGTACAAGTGTTATCGCTCACACACCCACCACGATACTGTGACCCTGAACTGTGAGGCACGTACAGTGTGAACCCTCGTTGTCATTGTTGACTTTATATACTCCACTTGTTACTTTATTAAACCTTCACTAAAAAAAAAAACTTCTTTAACTATGATTAAACCAGTAAATAGAGTGATTATTAAAACAAACTATCTTTTATTTACAGGTAGGTGATGGAATGAAGTTACTACTAAAAGTGACATCATCTGGCGTCATCTGCTGGTGAGTATTTACATCCGGGTCGTGTGTGTGTAATAGTAAGTCACTTGAGAGTCTTTTGTTTGAGGGTGGTGATGACGACGACTGAGCCACCGCCCTCTTTACTTTCATCATATCTCTCTCTCTCTCTGGTGTTCTTGTCGTGCTGAAACAACGTATTTCTTCTTGTTACCATGAGAGGAAATGTGGCGTAGTAGACGCTGTAAGGCTCTGAAATAATAAAAGCTTTAAGGGGTTTGAAGATACGCGCTGCCCACCCTGGGAAGTATGTAAACAGTGGTGGTCCCAGTCAGCTCCTCCCACAGTCTGAGTCAGAGAGAGAGAGAGAGAGAGAGAGAGAGAGAGAGAGAGAGAGAGAGAGAGAGAGAGGAGAAAAAAATACTCACTCAACATAAAACAAAAACAATATAGGTATTTTTTTTATGTTTACAAGGTCAGGTTGCAAGATGGGATATTTATACAATTTCCCAACCTGGAACCTGGCTTAACCTAACCTAACCCAAACAAATGTTACTTAACCTAATCTAATATGGATGGATGAGGGGGCAGGCTGATTCTCTGTGGGTCAGGCTGTGAAGGGCAAGGGGCAGGCTGGATGGGTCACGGACAGCATCTCACATTATCCTAGGCTGGGTATGGCTGTGTGAAGATCAGTGCCAGTGTATGAGTGAACGACGCTGGTCTTCTTCTTCTTCTTCTTCTTCTTCTTTGTTCCTACACCCCCTCCTCCTTCTCCTCCCTTACACAACTTTAATACTTCATCACCTTTCTACTCTTCTCCTCCTCCTCCTCCTCCTACACAGAGTATACAACAACACCAGTAAGCCGGAGATTTTATCACATGTTTAAGGTTCCTCCAAATACAAATACCTGTTAACCTGTGATTAATGAGGCACTACTTACTGCTCCAGGTACACTGACTGTCACCACCTGTCCCCTGTTTACAAGCATGTCAATTGTAGGCTGGGAGTTAGCGAAGGTTTGTCTGGTGTGTCGTTTACAGTGTGTGTTAGGGTTTCCTTGTGGCGTTGTTCTTCTGTGCTCGTGTTGGTGATAGTTGTGGTGGTTGGTGGTGGTAGTGGTTGATGGTGGTGGTGGCTGGTGGGTAGTTGGCTGTTTGTACAGTACTTCATGAAAGAGAAGAATACAACGAGTTCCATCAACCACAACGTCACCTTAAGCTTCATCACCAAGTCTCCCACCAAAGAAACTCTCGGGTGTCGAGCAGACAACTACCGTTTGTACCAAAAGGTATCTGGTCGGGAGACGACATGGTTTCTTCACCTCTCCCAAGATGCTGCTGCTCAACACAACTTCAAGCCAAACCACCTCCTCTCAGTGACCGTCCGGGTATAGAAGTGCGACTCCCTTTTGCACTTACAGAACTTGGGGGCAACGAGAGAGTATCAATACGTGTGCCATTTGTTGTCGCTGGAGAATCTGGCAACAGTGGCTTGTAAACATGCCGGAGGCTGGTCTGCCAGGGCCGAGTTGAGGCTGGACCCCGCCCACCCACCCGTCCACCCGTCCGCCTGGCTGGGTTTCTAGGCCAACATTATTATTTCTTTTACTATATTTTTTTTTATTATTCCCGAAAGTCCTTTATGGGGATCAGAGACGCAGCTACGATCAGCTAACAGGTCCATAACTCTGTCCAGTTATTAGTTGAGAATTGGCATAGGTTGGTGTACTGCGTAGTTAGCTTACGTGTGTGACCCAGCCAGGGAAGACCCCCCCCCCCCCAACAGATCTTCACGAGACCAAGTCTCGGGCTGGTCTCGTGGTCAAAGATGAAGTTTTGAGGTTAAGGTTGCTGATAGGTGAGTTTTTAGCCAACCAGAGTCACAGGGAGATGCCAGTGGCCAATAAGATAACACCAACATAAACGCCGACCCTTGTTCATATACTAAAGTTGGCTCATTAACTTAAGGTCATTAACCAACAGATTCCTCAACATAAACTAACGAGCTTCCAGTGTTTACTCGTGGACTCCATTAATATTTTAATTCACTTAACATTTCTGTTTCTGTTTCGAAGTTATTAGTATTGAGAAGTTGTACTTTTGGGAGTTTTATTGGTCAACTCCAGCATAAACCATTAGTTGACCAGTCTGTAGTCAACCAGTCCATCGTTTTCATGGTCAATAAAGCCTCTTCCATACACGACATCTTCGTAATTAGTAAGTTCTTGTAATGAAAACTGTCTTAAGTGTGTCTGTGTGTGTGTGTGTGTTGAAAGAAGAACTGCCCTTGTGGCAAAAGAGCTGGCTAGGTATAACATCGACAAAGCAGCCATTAGTGAGTCCCGGCGTCCCAGATGAGGGCCAACTCACAGAAGGGTAAGCCTGTTGTGGAAAGAAACCGCATTTATGGAGCGGCTCATGATGCTTCGAGTCCCACTGAATCACTCACGTCATGCCTTTTTCATCAGTGCATACGCCCCAACACTGGATGCGGAGGATGACATCAAGGAGGACTTTTAAGCCGACCTCGACAGAGTGCTAACCTCTATCCCTAGAGAAGACATGGTTGTGCTCCTTGGTGACTTCAATGCCAGAGTGGGTAGAGATGCTGACATTTGGCAGGGAACCATAAGGAGAAATGGACTAAGGAAGTGTAATCCCAACGACGTACTCCTCCTCAGCAAATGTGCTGCACACAACCTAATTATCATCAATACCTTGTTTAGGCAGACCGACAAGTTCAAGGGTTGGTGGCAATACCCACTATCGAAACACTAGCATCTCATTGACTACCCTCATTGTCAGAGAAAGAGATCGCCGAGATGTCCTCATCACCCGTGCTATGCGTGGCTCAGACCGCTGTGACACTGATCATCTGCTCGTCAGAGCCAAGCTCTCACTTCACGTTGCCACAAAAAGGCGAAGGCAGCAAGTCTTCAGAAGAGGTTTTAACACTAAGCGTCTGGAGGATCCAGCGGTAGCACATGTTTTCAGAGAGCAGCTCGAACATGGGCTGATAAAAACCCAACAGCAAACAACACAAATCCAAGTGCTGAATGGGATATTCTCGACACTGTCATGAGAAAAACCTGCAGAGACTCTCGGCGAGATTGAAAGAATACACCAGGACTGGTTTGATGAAAATGACCCAGCAATCAATGTACTCATCATGATAAAAGTGCTGCTTTAACTGACTGGCAGAACAACCCTCAGTCTCGGACCAAAGCTGATACCTTCTGCATGAAGAAAGCTGTGGCCCAGCGGGCACTTCGCAATCTAAAGAACGACTGGTTTAAAAATAAAGCATGTGAAACACAAAAATGTGCAGATCAGCACAAAATGCGCGAATTTTTCAATTCCACCAAAACATTTAATGGGCCAACCACTCGTGGCACAGCCACCCTCCGCTCATCCGAAGGTAACTCCATCATTAAAGACGATGAAGGCCTCCTTCAGCGCTGGAAAGAGCACTACCATTCACTGCTCAACCGAAACATCGATGTGGATGTCCTGACTACCCAGCAGGTCCTTCGGCATCCAGAGCTGACCCACCTCAGCTATCCTCCATCCCTGGATGAGGTAGCTACTACCATGAAACAGATGTAAAATAACAATGGCTCCGGGACTGATGGAGTCCTAGCCGAGGTGTATAAAGCAGGAGGACCTCTGCTAACCAGCCGTCTCCACTCTCTCCTGGAGAATATATGGGAAACGGAGGAAATCCCCCAAGCTCTTAAAGACGCTTCCATCATCAATATTTATAAGAACAAGGGAGACCGGTCAGACTGTGGCAACTACCGCGAGATCTCACTGCTGTGCGTAGCTGGCAAGATTATCGCCCGAGTCCTCCTAAACAGCTATCTTCCTGAGGCGGAAAACTTCCTCCCAGAATCTCAATGTGGCTTTAGACCATCATGTGGCATCACTGACGTGATATTTGCTGCCCGCCAGCTACAAGAAAAGTGCAGAAAACAGCGTCGTGACCTGTACATGGCTTTCATCGACCTAACCAAGGCCTCCGACTCAGTCAACAGGGAAGCCCTCTGGTGGACCCTCAGCCGTTTTGGCTGCCCACCAAAATTCATCGCCATTGTGAGGCAATTCCACGATGGCATGAGCGGCAGTGGCCTGCACAATGGCACCCAGTCAGAGTTCTTCCCCATCCAAACGGGGGTTAAACAAGGGTGTGTACTGGCACCAACTGTCTTTTCCATTTTTATGGCTGCCTTCCTGCTTCGTGCCAGTGCTAATTTAGCCGGCAGGGTGAACGTCCTCTTCAACATAAGACGACTCCAGGCAAGAACAATTTTGTCAGCAGCTTTTATTACTGAACTTCAATATGCAGACGACCTCACCCTTGCTGCTCACACTGAATACGACTTACAGGAGATCCTGAACACCTACGCAGATGTGTATGCACATTTCTGCCTTGAGGTGAATGTACGAAAAACTCAGATTCTCTTTCAACCTGCCCCTGGTTTAGACACACCTCCACCATCAATCCTGCTTAACGGTACTACCCTCTCTATGTTACCCACTTTCGGTAACTCGGCTCCCATCTGTCCACCACAGTGGACATCGATGAAGAGAGTAGCATCGGATCAGATGTGCATCTCAAGCCTTTAGCAGACTTCGAAACCGTGTCTTCAGTTGTAGGCAGCTGAAATTATCTACAAAGTTGTTTGTATATCGAGCAGTAGTCCTCCCCACCCTGCTATATGGGAGCGAGACATGGGTCACATACAGGAGGCACTTCAAGGCACTTGAAAACTTTCACCAACGTAGTCTACGTCCCATCCTCCGTGTTGGCTGGGAAGACGAGAACAAATGTCAGTATTCTTGCTGACATCAACTGCGCTGGACTGGCCATGTTACCCGCATGTACGACAGTAGACTGCCAAAGCAGCTACTTTACAGTCACCTAGCGAATAGTAAACGTAACGCCGGTGGGCAACTGAAAAAGTATAAGGATAGTCTTAAGACAAATCTGAAAAAGTGCCAAATTGACCCCCTCACCTGTGAGTCGATTACTCCATATCGTAACGCTTGGAGGGGCACCATACGAGAAGGTGTCAATACTTTCGAGTTAGCCCGACTGCTTACCGAGGCAGACAAGCACCAATGCCGGAAAGACACTGACACCGCCCCTTCCGCAATAGATGTAGCCCTCCACATGTGCAACGAATGTGAACGACGTTGCGGGTCCCGTATCGGCCTCTTTAGTCACCTCAGAACTCACCAATGAAAGAGACATCCATAATAACTCATATCATTGTATCATAGCTGGATGATCGTCATACTCAATTTCGAGTGACAGCAAAGTAGATGTAGTAGTAGTAGTCAGGTGAGTCTGACGTGTACCTGTGTACGTAAGCGGTAGAAAACCGCGGTACACAGGTGTTGTTCCCACTCTCAGGTAAATTATTAAACATACACTGATAAGATACGACGAGGTATTAGCTCTGTGTCACACCTGGAGGCTTGTGAGAAAATATCTAACGCCAGAACAAAAGGAGAAAGTCCTTGGAATGATGTATTAATAATTTGGTGCATTTTACTGTACAGGCAAATTTCCTTGGGTAGTGTATAAGTACATTTGGGGTCCGTAGGGAACAGTTAAGTTGGAGGAGGAAGCTGGTACATGCTCACCTGGGTGGTGGTGCCCAGTGCAGGATGCACAGGTGATGTTACGATACAAGCAGGTGATGACGTCACTGGGTACGCTCACCATTTGTGACGTCACCGGGTATATATTGTACGCATATTTTTTCCTCACTTACGGTAAAATTTTGTTTTAGAATATAACTGAGTTTTTTCTTTCGTTCTTAGGGTAGGAGAGGTTTTATTTGATATGATGAAGAGAATCTCGTATTATTATTATATATTGTGGGACTTTTCAAATCTTGGGTCCAGACGGAGGTGGGGGCGAAGAGGTGAAACAATGAACATTGATTGGCGTGGCCCTGGGCAGCCCTGGGCGGGTCTCACTGTTGCTATGCTGATGCTAGGAAACACCACGAGGGAGACCAGACACACACACACAAAGTTTTCCTCTCTCATGACTCTTGCGTGTGGGAGCTTGAAGTAAGTAGCTAGAGAGTCGTACTGTATATAGAATTAATCACTTTTATAGCACCTGTGTCTTGGTTTTGGATCATATATGAAACTATAATCAGATACTTATATTAATTTTATAGAGTGAACTTGTTAATGAATATACCTGAGCGTGTGTACAGGTGAGTGAGTGAGTCAGTCTCTGGAGGAGCTGCGCCGCCCTGTTGCTATGTTGAGTGAGTCAGTCTCTGGAGGAGCTGCGCCGTCTGTTGCTATATTGAGTGAGTCAGTCTCTGGAGGAGCTGCGCCGCCCTGTTGCTATGTTGAGTGAGTCAGTCTCTGGAGGAGCTGCACCGCCTGTTGCTATGTTGAGTGAGTCAGTCTCTGGAGGAGCTGCGCTGCCCTGTTGCTATGTTGGTGAGTCAGTCTCTGGAGGAGCTGCGCCGCCTGTTGCTATGTTGTTAGTGAGTCCAGTCTCTGGAGGGAGCTGCGCCGCTCTGTTGCTATGTTGAGTGAGTCAGTCTCTGGAGGAGCTGCACCGCCTGTTGCTATGTTGGTGGGTCAGTCTCTGGAGGGCTGCGCCTCCTGTTGCTATGTTGGTGGGTCAGTCTCTGGAGGAGCTGCGCCGCCCTGTTGCTATGTTGAGTGGAGTCAGTCTCTGGAGGAGCTGCGCCGCTCTGTTGCTATGTTAGTGGAGTGCAGTCTCTGGAGGGGCTGCGCCCTGTTGCTATGTTGAGTGAGTCAGTCTCTGGAGGAGCTGCGCCCCCTGTTGCTATGTTGAGTAGTCAGTCTCTGGAGGAGCTATGTTGAGTGGAGTCCTGTTGCTATGTTGAGTGGGTCAGTCTCTGGAGGAGCTGCGCCGCCTGTTGCTATGTTGAGTGAGTCAGTCTCTGGAGGAGCTGCGCTGCCCTGTTGCTATGTTGAGTGAGTCAGTCTCTGGAGGAGCTGCACCGCCCCTGTTGCTATGTTGAGTGAGTCAGTCTCTGGAGGAGCTGCGCTGCCCTGTTGCTATGTTGAGTGAGTCAGTCTCTGGAGGAGCTGCACCGCCCTGTTGCTATGTTGTGTGAGTCAGTCTCTGGAGGAGCTGCGCCGCCTGTTGCTATGTTGAGTGAGTCAGTCTCTGGAGGAGCTGCGCTGCCCTGTTGCTATGTTGAGTGAGTCAGTCTCTGGAGGAGCTGCACCGCCCTGTTGCTATGTTGAGTGAGTCAGTCTCTGGAGGAGCTGCGCTGCACTATTGCTATATTGGTCAGGTCAGTCTCTGGAGGAGCTGCCGCCCTGTTGCTATGTTGAGTGAGTCAGTCTCTGGAGCTGCGCCTCCCTGTTGCTATGTTGGTGAGTCAGTCTCTGGAGGAGCTGCGCCGCCTGTTGCTATGTTGAGTGAGTCAGTCTCTGGAGGAGCTGCGCCGCCTGTTGCTATGTTGAGTGAGTCAGTCTCTGGAGGAGCTGCGCCTGTTGCTATGTGAGGTCTGTTCTGTTGCTATGTTGAGTAGTCAGTCTCTGGAGTGCTCTGGAGGAGTCAGCTGCTGCCCTGTTGCTATGTTGGTGAGTCAGTCTCTGGAGGAGCTGCGCCGCCTGTTGCTATGTTGAGTGAGTCAGTCTCTGGAGGAGCTGCGCTGCCCTGTTGCTATGTTAGGTCAGGTCAGTCAGTCTCTGGAGGAGCTACATGCCTCTGCCCCTGTTGCTATGTTGAGTGAGTGGTCTCTGTGTTGCTATGGTGAGTCAGTCTCTGGAGGAGCTGCGCCCGCCCTGTTGCTATGTTGAGTGAGTCAGTCTCTGGAGGAGCTGCGCTGCCAGTCCTGCTTGTTGCTATGTTGAGTGAGTCAGTCTGGAGGCTGCGCTGCCTGTTGCTATGTTGAGTGAGTCAGTCTCTGGAGGAGCTGCACCGCCCTGTTGCTATGTTGAGTGTCAGTCTCTGGAGGAGCTGCGCTGTTATGTTGAGTGAGTCGGAGGAGCTGCTGCTCTGTTGCTACTAGTATATTCTGTGGCCCATGCTGCGCATGTTGCTATGTTGAGTGAGTCAGTCTCTGGAGGAGCTGCGCTGCACTATTGCTATATTGTGGCCCAGCTGTTATTATTATTATTATTATTATTATTATTATTGATTGTTATTGTTGTTGTTGTTGTTGTGTGTTGTTGGTTGTTGGTTAGGCTGAGGATATATAATCATAAAGTATAATAACCTGGGGTGTCTAATCTTCCTGTGATCCTGAAAAATATTAAACTAAGATTATTTTACATAAACAAAATGACGGACAGACCGACAGACATCTTTATTACTTTTTCACCAGCCCTTCCATCCCAGCGCTGCTCTGAACTGCTACAGCTCACCTGCTGCCCACCTGAAGTTTAATCACCCCCGACTCTACCTGAGGGGCTAATCTTCAGATGACGGTAAACCTCAGTAGTAGAGGTGTAGTGAAATGACTCCACTAACTACTGTACCTAAACTTTTACTTTCAACTTATAATTTTACCGAAATATGCAAAGTTTACAATGTACTTTTTTACCATTTGGGAAATATCCATAGCTAAAACAACCAATCACAGGACCCAGAATATACCTGTAGGAGTTTACAGTAGCCAATTACGCGCTTTGTTGTTGTGTAACATCACTTTAGGCGTTCTGTGTCCCCTCCTCCCGGCCCATGAGAAGCAGTTGAAAATGTGTGTGTGTGTGAGTGATACAGCTAACGGTCTGTGCCTCTGTTTCTGTGGGTACTGGCCATTCCCGACCACCACTAGAGATATATATTAAGTTCAAGAAGACAGCAAGAAGCTCATTCCTGCCATAGTGTTTGACTTTTGTTGATGTGTACTGAAATGGTTGATGTGACAGTTATCATCACATCGTCATCAAATCAACACAGACTTGTAGCGGTAGGTGTAATTTTCTTTAGACTGGTGAAACATTCTTAAAGATAGTGTGCCAATGGAACAAACTTTCAGATTATAAGTAAACTCAGCAGACAATTATAAATAAGATTGGTCACATTATCTGCGACCTCTTAGCGTCACATCAGCGGGCTGTGCACTTTGGCGCAGCTACTTTTTAAAAGCCATATTTGGGCGTGACAACTGTAATGGTAATAATGAGGTAAAAAGTGTCATAAATTAATTAAATATTGGAAAGATGACTCAGTTTTGGGTTGTGAAAGAAAATCGGATAGTGTGTGACCCTGCCAGGCACAAGTATAAGTGAGAGTTAGAGCTCAATAGCCGCCACTTCCAGAAGTCTTGTGTGAGTTGTGGAGACCTTAGTTAGTGAGCGGAGGGTCAAGGCTGCTCGAGGTCACTCAGACGTCAACAATAGATGCAGTGCTGGAAAACCACAAAACCTCTTTGGCCGTGAACCTGACAGATGACTCCGACCTGATAACGAGATCTGAGATTCCCGAGTTCCACGACAATTTAAATAATGAGTTACTTAATGCACAAAGGTAGAACATGTATGTATATTCTGTATTATGTATGCTGTATTATATATTATGTATGTATATGATGTATGTGCTCCATTTATATATATTATTTATTCAGCCTAGCTAGCAGCGTGTGGCAATGTTATTACCATGTCCCACATGCTTAATTAATGTGCCTGGCGACGTATGGAAGCTGCTAATGTATCACTTGCCATACGTCGTCTATAGAACAGTTGACAAGCAGACAGGTCGTAGAGCGCTACCCCCCTTGTGTACATATCTCTTATCCAGTAAATAGAACCTACAAAACTATACAGGCGTTTGTGTTCGCTCCTGTATATTGAACTTATTACCCAGAACATTGAACAGAACATACCATACAAAAAACTCAAATCAGACAACAATGACCCTAAATGGATAAATAATTATTTAAAGAACATTATTGGCCAAAGGAAGGCTATTGGTAGAAGGATAAAGCATGGCGAAATTTACCTCCAGGATTATTATAAGATATTGGCGAGTAGGGTTAAAACCGAGATAAGGAAAGCCAAGAGGAATAATGAGGCAAGGATAGCCAGGGAGGCGAAGACAAACCCCAAAGGATTCTACCAAATGTATCAAACTAAAACACGAGAAAAGATTGGACCAATATGGTCAGATACCGGCGAGCTCACTGATAACGACGTAGAAATGAGCAATAATTTGAATAAATATTTTTCAACAGTTTTCACCACCGAAAATTTAAACATGATACCCGAGGCACCGGCTCTATTCAGAGATAGTGAAGAAAACAAATTAAGCGAGATAGTAGTGACTAGTTACGATGTTAGTAAGCAAAAAGACAAACTAAAGCCTAATAAGTCACCTGGTCCCGATGATATATTTGCCAGAGTATTAAAGGAATGTAAGGAAGAGCTTAGTATGCCCTTAGCAAAGTTGTTTAACATGTCCTTAAAAACAGGTGTAGTACCAGAATCCTGGAGGATAGCGAATGTAATACCGAGTTTCAAGAAGGGGGATAGATCACTATCCTCTAACTACCATAATCAGTCAACATCAATAGAAGGCAAATTACTGGAAACGTCTTTCGACTGTATTCGAAATGCCTGGAGAAGCACCGATTGATCAATGATTCCCAGCATGGCTTCACAAGAGGGCGTTCTTGTCTAACTAATCTATTAACATTCTTTTCATCAGTTTTCGAATCTGTGGATGAGGGGCACAATTATGATGTGGTATATCTCGACTTTAGCAAAGCCTTCTACAGAGTCCCCCACGAAAGACTAATTAGAAAGGTAGAAGCACATGGCATCAAAGGCAACATCCTTAAATGGATTAGGGCGTGGTTACAGGACAGGAAACATTGAGTGAGCATTAACGGCGCTAAGTCCCATTGGAGCAACGTCACAAGTGGAGTTCCCCAGGGCTCAGTACTTGGACCATTATTATTTATTATATACATAAACGACATAGATAATTAGATATCGGCATAGACAGCAACATAAGTAAATTTGCTGATGACACTAAAATAGGACGTGTTATTAAATCTGACGAGGACTCGGC
>NW_024746832.1:60000-97500 GCF_018991925.1 Homarus americanus
GTAAATCGTGTTAAAATGTAATGTAAGGGGAGGGGATGGAGGTACTCATGTAAGGGGGGTGAGGGCGGGAGAAGTGGATGGGGAAGTGTTGAGAGGACTCGGGAGGGGAGGGGAGGGGTGAAGAAGGAAAGGTTAAGTGAGAGTTATATTATAACTACATCATAAAACTCCTCACCATTGAAGCTAAATACTTGAATTAATCAATTTGAAATATTTGTTACATTCTTATTAGTACTTTCATGTCACCTGTTCCCACCATGACGTCAGTGACCACACACACCCCGTGACGTCAACACTTATGAAGGTGTATATGCAAAACCTGAAAACTGGGGTGACTGTGTGTGTGCAAGATCTCTATTCCGTAATCGACAGTTGAATGAGTAAAATGCTGTAGTTCGTCCCCATGATGATGATGATGATGATGTCTGAGACGAATAGAATTGCTGTAACCTCTCAGTTTATATTCGGGGTGAAAGTTGCATCATAGTACAACAGCCAGTAGCTACGTGAGACCCCGTGTGCGAGAGTGTGTGTGTGTTTGTGTGGGGGGGACGGGGTGGAAATGTCCGTGCGTGTGCATGTCCATCTCTGTCGTGGCGACCTGTGGTGTAATGGTCAGCATGCTCGCCTCGCAAGCGAGTGGAACCGAATTCGATCCTCGGGCAGGGTGATACTATGGGCACGTTTCTTTATGCCATTTGCCTCTGTCTACCCTGCAGTAATTGGGGACATGGATGATAATCGATTTGCCTATCCTATTCCGGGGTAATGGTTAGACAGTGTAGTTGGCGAGTTGTCCGGTTTTCTCGGACTATTCCTTGACACTGGGTCATGCAGCTCGTTAACTCAGGGTGTGGTTGTGGTGTTGGCGACAGCTTCTACACCTTAAACAGATTCATGCCTAGGAGGCCCTTGGGCCGGCCATCCTCGTTACACGAGGGGCAACCAATATTATTTTATTATGTCCGTCTGTGGTCCCCGAGTTATGATGGTGATATCTGAATGACACACAGAGATAGATCCTGGATATTGTTGCTTTATATGGAGCTGTCGGACGAGTACCCCACCTTCAGTAGCTCATCTCCCTAGGTTACTGGTGCTGCTGGTTAGGTTAGTGAGGTGCTGGTTAGGTTAGGTACTGATGCTGCTGGTGGTTATAGGAGGGAGGGTCATAAAGCACAAGAACAAAATATACCATACAGAAAAATTAGGTCAAATAAGAATGAGCCAAGGTGGATGACCAGAGAACTTAAACATGACATAGGAATAAAGAAAGGAATATATAAGAAATTAAAGGGAGGGGAGGAGCAGCTCAGAAATAGGTATAATGAACTATCTAGGAATGTTAAGAAAAATGTAAGGAAAGCAAAGAGAGACTATGAAATCAAAATAGCAAGAGAATCCAAGGCGAATCCCAAGGGATTTTTCCAGGTATATAGAACAAAGGTCAAGGACAAAGTTGGGCCTTTAAAGTCAGGGAGGGGAGAAGTGATAAATGGCAGTGAAGAAATAAGCAAAGCATTGAACAGCTACTTCTTATCAGTTTTCACAGAGGAAATTCGCTATGAAATTCCAGAGGTGGAACTGATATTTAAGGGAAAAGAAGAAGAGAAATTAAAGAATAACACTATCAGAAAAGAGGATGTTCTTACGAAGATAAATAAACTGAAGAAGACAAAATCCCCAGGGCCTGATGAAATTTTCCCTCGAGTCTTGAAAGAGTGTAGGGAACAGATTAGCGGACCCCTCGTAAACTTATTTACAAAATCATTAGACGCCCGAGTTGTGCCAGACTTGTGGAAACAGGCAAATGTAGTACTCATATTCAAAAAGGGAGACAGAGCATCAGCGTCAAATTACCGGCCGATCAGTTTGACGTCAGTTGTGGGGAAGTTTCTTGATTCAATTATAGCAGATAACATCTGATCACATTTAGAGAAAAGCAAATTAATCTACGACTCTCAACATGGGTTTACAAAGGGAAAATCTTGTCTAACAAATCTGCTGACATTTTTTAGGAAAGTCTTCGAGGTAGTAGATAATGACGAAAATTACGATGTTATTTACTTAGACTTTAGCAAAGCATTTGACAGAGTAACGCATCAGAGGCTTCTGAGAAAAATTAAGGCTCATGGTATCGAGGGGAAAGTTTTAAATTGGATAAAATCATGGCTCACCGATAGAACGCAGAGGGTCAGCGTAGATGGTGTTAAATCTGAGTGGGGTCGTGTAACCAGTGGGGTTCCGCAGGGGTCAGTACTAGGCCCACTCTTGTTCATAATCTACAGAAACGATCTAGATACTGGGATCAGCAGTGACATAAGCAAGTTTGCGGATGACACCAAAATAGGGCGGCAGATTAATTCAGGGCAGGATGCAAATGCATTGCAGGAGGATGTAAATAAACTGCAGGGGTGGTCTGAAAAATGGCAAATGAAATTCAACACCAGCAAGTGCAGCGTACTTAATATTGTAAAAACAAATACTGTCAATGTATACAGCCTTAACAGCATCAACCTAGAGAAGTCGACTTGTGAAAGAGACCTAGGGGTACTTGTAAGCCCGGACCTACGGCCTAGAAAACAGTGCGTTAATGTTCGAAATAAGGCAAACAGAGTATTGGGTTTTATATCTAGAAGTGTAAGTAACAAGAGTGCAGAGGTCTTATTGCAACTATATCTTGCGCTAGTCAGGCCACACCTCGATTATGCGGTTCAGTTCTGGTGCCCCTATTATAGAATGGATATAAATTCACTAGAGTCGGTGCAGCGAAGAATGACAAAAATGAGTCCGGGACTTAGAAACCTTCCATATCAGGATAGGTTAAAGAAACTAAACTTGCATTCCCTAGAAAGACGAAGAGTGCGGGGAGATATGATAGAAGTATTCAAGTGTGTGAAAGGAATCAATAAAGGTGATATAGATATAGTTCTTATAATATCCGAGCAGGATAGGACTCGGAGCAACGGATTCAAGTTGGATATGTTTAGGTTTAGGAGGGAGATAGGAAGGAACTGGTTCACAAATAGGGTGGTGGACGAGTGGAACAAGCTTAGCAACCTTGTAGTAAGTGCTGGAACGCTGGAAAGTTTCAAAGGGAGGCTGGATAGATTCATGGATGATAGAGAGTGGTAGTAACTCTCGACAGGAGCTGCCATGCACAGGCCAACCGGCCTATTGCAGACTCCTTATTTTCTTATGTTCTTATGTTCTTATGTTATATTGGTGTCTGTTGGTGTTAGGTTACAGGTAATCTTGGTGTTCATGTTATAACTGCCTCTCATCATCTCCGTTACTGTTATGTTACTGCTTCTCATCATCTCCGTTACTGTCATGTTACTGCTTTTCATCATCTCCGTTACTGTCATGTTACTGCTTCTCATCATCTCCGTTACTATCATGTTACTGCTTCTCATCATCTCCGTTACTGTCGTGTTACTGCTTCTCATCATCTCCGTTACTGTTGTGTTACTGCTGTCATCCTGTACGTCGCCGTGTTCGTGTCCGTGACCGTGGGGGAACATAAGAATCGGATTATTAATATTCGGTCAACTTTTAACTGTATATGAAAGGTCGCCATAAAGGATATATCTAGCGCGCACACAGACACACACACACACACACACAGGCGTGACTGGGTACCTCATTTCGCAGCAGGTAAACTCAGAACTCATTCGTTACACCTGAAGTGAATCTGTTAAATACATTCTCACGTCATCAGTTTGAGAGAACATTTAACCCAGCCGTGAAAGTGTACCTAAACCTGATCAATTATTTTGACTGATCACACGCATAACCTAACCTATTTCCTGGCGGCTGACACGGGTCCACTCCTAGGACACAAGGATAATAATGGTTTGCCCTGAGAGAGTGTGTGTGTGTGTGTGTGTGTGTGTGTGTGTGTGTGTGTGTGTGTGTGTGTGTGTGTCCATTCATATGCAATATTTTCCAAAGCGAAAACTATATAATACAATAATGTAAAATTCGTTTAGTGTTTATATTTGAATAACTGATGTAGTTTTATTCATAGTAATCATATAATTCCTTCCTTAACGACCCAATGTTTTCATATAATGGCCACAAACAGGATATTTTGTCTCCATTTGTCACTTAATTTGGACAGCTCCCCCTTTAAGGTGAGAGGTTAAGGGATGACACATGTAACACTGCCTGACGGACGGACGTGTTGAAGCAACTCCTCATCGTCATATTTGTGAATTGTGTGAACGTGCTTGTCTGGGTTTGTATGTCGGACAGAACCCGTGACCGTCTGCATGAGTGTACAGTATTTACACCACATAAAGGACAGACGAGGCTTAAAGTGGACACTCGCCTCCTACGCTTTGAAATATGCGTCTAGCGGCATATCTTAAGACGCCACAGTCCTTTATGAAGGCTGAGTGTGTGTGTGTGTCTCGATGACAGTGAGATGTGTCAAAAGAGTAATCCGACACACTGTTGAGGCGAGATGTTGTCTCAGATATGTGTTGGTGAGGCAGATAAGAGGTGTTGTATTTACTGCAGCACATCTTACAACTGTTAAAGATATTTATTAACATTATTGATGTCCAAAAGGTGTAAGCACCAAGACACGAGAGGTTCTTTAGGTGAGAACATGATGGTTTGTGTTGTAATGGACGATATATTTCACTATAGACTTTTGTTCTTATTAAGTCTCCCGTGTTGATATGGTGTGAAGTTGGTGTTGTTAAGTGAAGTACTTCATGACTTATTGGTGACACTTGTCTTATGTTAGGGAGACCTTTGAGACTCCTATAGAAGGTAGTGAGGACTCTTGTGAAACACCGGCGTCTTGTGTGGGTGGCGTCCGTCGGGAAGGTGGCGTGGCGCCTCGACCAATCATTTGGGCGCCGCGGGTGGGTGGCAGCAGCTCGGCGACGGTGGTGGTGTGTGTGGTGACGGCGGCAATACTACCATGGCCGCCCACCGTTCGTCCACACACACACACACACACACGATGTTTATCTTCACTACAGTAACCATCAATGTATTAAACAAACTGTCTGTAAAACTGGAATGCCTTGTGATGTTGTCCGGTTTTCTGCATATTTTCCTCTCCGTTCTGATCTTACGGCCGATAACTCAACAATCACTTGACTTACATTCTTGAAATTTAGTTGGTGGTTTCTTACATCATCAGTGAAGATTCCTTTAGAGTTGGGACCCGATCCACCGTTAGTTGTCCCACCCATAACTTGGATACTCCGTGACCAACTACCTTTAAATTTCGCACGTAGGTCGACAGTCTCCAGTGACGGACCTGATAGATTCTTGGTGAGGCGAGGTTATTGTTATTATTATTGTAGTTGTTATTGTTATTATTATTATTATTATTATTATTGTTGTTGTTTATATTATTATGCATTATTATTTAATAGAATTAGGTCGTATAAAACATGGAATAGGGTGATTTTTTATACCCTAAATGATCAGACATAGGTTGGAAGGATACATGAGCAATAGGGGTTGGGTGTAAATGGGACTGCCCAGTATGGTCCAATAGGCCCGCTGCAGTTTCCTCCATTCTTATGTTCTTATGTTAATAATAGGGCGATCATAACTATTTAACATAACCTCATTTAAGATAGTTGAAGAATAAGGATTAAATTGGGTGATGAATTCTATGATTGAGAGGTGAGAGAAGGGTAGTGGACGGGAGGAGAGGGAGGGAAGGGTGGTGGACGGGAGGAGAGGGAAGGGTAGTGGACGGGAGGAGAGGGAAGGGTAGTGGACTGGAGGGGAGGGGAGGGAAGGGTAGTGGACAGTGTGGACAGGAGGAGGGAGGGAAGGGTAGTGGACTAGTGGACAGGAGGAGTAGTGGACTAGTGGACAGGAGTAGTGGACAGGAGGAGGGAGGGAAGGGTAGTGGACAGGAGGAGAGGGAGGGAAGGGTAGTGGACAGGAGGGAGGGAGGGGTGGACAGGAGTAGGGACAGGAGTAGTGGACGGAGGAGGGAGGGAGGGTAGTGGACAGGGTAGTGGACGGGGGAGGGGAGAGGGGAGGCGGGAGGAGGGAGGGAAGGGGAGTGGACAGGAGGAGAGGGAGGGAAGGGGTGGACAGGGAGGAGAGGGAAGGGTAGTGGACAGGAGTAGTGGACTGGAGGGAGGGAGGAAGGGTAGTGGACAGGAGGAGGGAGGGAGGGGGGTAGTGGAGGAGGAGAGGTAGTGGACGGGAGGAGAGGTGAGGGACGGGAGGAGAGGGAGGGAAGGGTAGTGGACGGAGGAGTAGTGGAGCGGGAGGAGAGGGAGTGTAGTGGACGCCTAGTGGACTAGTGGACTGTGAGGAAAGGTTTGGGGGTGGAGCCTCTCGCTGTGTCAACAATTGTGCGTTTTCAAGATGTTATTGATAATTCAATTGTGGTGAATTATTGACATGTCACTTTCAGTATATACACTCGTCTTGCACACCAGCACCAGTTCCACACTAATATTGTATTGTATGTAAGTGTACAGTTTGGCTCTGACTCAAGGATGTTTACTTACGTGTGTGTGTGTGTGTGTGTGTGTGTGTGTGTGTGTGTGTGTGTGTGTGTGTGTGTGTGTGTGTGTGTGTGTGTGTGTGTGTGTGTGTGTGTGTGTGTGAGTGAATGTATATGTGTGTGTGTGTGTGTGTGTGTGTGTGTGTGTGTGTGTGTGTGTGTGTGTGTGTGTGTGTGTGTGTGTGTGTGTGTGTGTGTGTGTGTGTGTGAGTGAGTGTGTGTGTGTGTCATCACTATACTGACCTGCGACAGCTTTCTCATCACCATTGTTTATTTTCTTGTCGTACTGGTTAATTCCATGTACCACGTAGGGGGGGGGGGGTAATAGTTCTTGTGGTGTACTATTGGTCACACCTGGACAGTAACCTGAAGCCTTGGGAGACCATTATACCCACACACCTCTCATAGTTACCTGTGTATTATCAGGTGTAGGTGAGTGTTGTATACCTTGGCACCTCTCCACACTACACGTGTCCAGGTGCTGTACCTTGGCACCTCATCACACCACACACGTATCCACGAAGTTTTCTGGCATCTTCTCTACACTCCACTTACGCCACAAGAGGTAGAGTGAGGTGTAGGAAGGACGGGGAGTACAGCCAGGGAGGAATGGTGGTGTGTATAGAAGGGTGAAGGAAAGTAGGAGAGAGGATTATCGGCAGCGGTAGAGAGATGGAGGAAGGAAGGGAGACAGAGAGACAGACAAGAAACCGGGGAAGAATGTAAAAAAAATGATAATGACAGACTTTTGGAGACATAACTATTTTCCTAAGTTTTTTGAAACCAAGAAGAGAGAGAGACACTCAGACAGACAGACAAACATGCACAATTGCACATTATATATCTAACGCGTACTGACATCACTACTGCCTGCTTTCATCGCCGAGGCATTGAGATACCTTAACATGTCGACACGAGGGAGGTGACTCTTGTTTACTGATGATCAGCTGATTTGAGGCACCTGTGTTGTTTACATTGATCAGCTGATGTAAGGCACCTGTTATTAATGTTCATATGCAGATGTAAGGCCCCCTGCGTTGCTTAATGATTATATTAGTGATTTACTACACCTGCTCGGTCATATGTGCTTGGCAGATGTGTATGTATGACAAGTGTCTAACAGGTGTACACACAGGTCCTGAGGTGGTGAGGTGAGAGAACTCTGGGAGGCTGTGTGTGTGTGTGGGAAGCTGCTGCCAGGTATAGACGGTGTAGGTGTGTTAGTCCCGCTTTCTGACTTGAATATTAACAAGTGTAGTTTTAAACACACACACACACACACGACAGATCCTATCATCACCAAGCTCCTGCACATAAACAAATAACTTTAAGACACAGAATATGACAGCAGTGAGACAACACATCCCGGTACACCAGATATTTATGGACACTGTTGGTGTAAGAGTAAGTGAGAGCCATCAGCTGTGTGTGATGAACTAATTGAAGTCCGGTTGAGAACTACCATAAGAACCTTCAGTAACTGTATGGAAACTCCACAGTACAGTACTGGCAGCTGATGGTAGGACACACACACACACACACCAGGACTGTACACTGTACTTATCGTTTGTTAACACTACACACGTTAGAGCCGTGATGACAGTATTTTACTGTAACCAACATTTGACAGACAGACTCTTGACTAAATCCTCACAACCACCGACTGGGAGGAGGGGGATAATACCTCATCTTGTTTATGTACAACTACCTGGCCTGGGTGGGTGTGGACCGCCCCATTATTACTTAATACATGACAATTATATATTAATTTGATCTAAATTGCTACGATACTATTCTGGTAAAAGCATTACCACGATTTCAATTAGTAAAAATAAGATCGACCTGGATTAAATAAAAACTATTAAAATCATTAAAAAATACATGTATCTTGGTTTAAAAACTTAAAACAAATAATATGTAAAATAATAATAATAAACGGTTTATTGAAAAAGTTTGCAGCCCGAAGGCTGAATATATACATTGGACATAAATGACTTATTACATACATTGGTTGTTGAACAGAAGCCTTCATTAGAGAAAGGTGAAGGAACATACAGTGAACATACAGATTAATCTTTACACACGTAGATCATGCGAGCTGAGGTGTTGAACAGCAGACACGTAGTGTAGTAACTCCCTCACAGATGGCGTTATGAGGGGCATCACGTGGAGTACTAGTTCCCTCACAGGTGGTGTTGTGAGGGGCTTGACGTGGTGTAGTAATTCCCTCACAGATGGTGTTACGAGGGGCCTGATGATGTAGTAGTTACCTCACAGATGGTGTATGAGAGGCCTGATGATGTAGTAATTCCCTCACAGATGGTGTTATGAGGGGCCTGATGTGGTGTGGTAATTTCCTCACAGATGGTGTATGAGGAACTTCACATGATGCTGTAGCAACTCATTCACTACGTGGTGTCGTAGCATCATGGGGACACCACGATATCTGTTGTCACAGGACTTCACTCACTCAAGTGGGTAAGGTGTGGTCCCAGGCCTCTCTATTGTGGAGTCTCAGGGGAAGTATCACTGGGTACCTGGGACCTCACTGTGTGAAGGTTAGTTTGGGTAAGACTCAACTGCCAAGTTGTTTTTCACTGACTTAAGCACTGTTCACCACTATTCAACACTGGTTCCATTCCTTTCCCAAATGAAATAGTAACTTCTGGCGAGAACTTGTTGATATTCCGGTGGGGAGGAGGGTTCAGGGGAGGAAGTTGGTATGGGCCAACATAGCAGACGACTTCACCTCTGAAACTCTCGCTGTTCAAATCAACTTGACCACAGGGCCAATCATAATAGCCACAACCTACCTCCCACCACGCAGGGACTACCTGCCTTACGGGGACTTCCACAAACTCCTATCATACCACCACCCAATCTACATCATTGGAGACATGAACGCCAGACATCCTCTACTAGATGGTAAGAGGACAACTAACAATGTTGGAAGAGGCCTCGCTGACTTCATAACAAACAAAAAAGCACAACTAATAGGCCCAGACTTCCCCACGTTCTACAGTAGGAACTCAGCCACTACTCCAGATATAGCAATAACAAACAGCAGATGCTTCCACAACTATCTCTTTGAACAAGGCCCTGTAACCTCCAGCGACCACCTACCTATAATCATGACCATCTCAGCAACACCAATAACTATACCAGCTCCACCACGGAGAATCGCCAAACAGACCGACTGGGACCTATTCAATGAAAAAGCTACAGCCGAACTTGAGGCCAAGGACATGACAATCCTGCAGACCATAGACAATCAGCCGGTGAACATAATAGACGAAGAAATCAACACATGGTGTGAAGCCATAGGAACAGCCTACCAGGAGGCCACGCCTCTCAAACGCAACAGAACTCTCCCACACCCACAACAGACTCCAGAACTCATAGCCCTCACAAACCAGTTCCAACTGCTACAACAGAGAGCCGAGACCCATGGTTGGGACGTCGTAAGCTACAATACATACAGAAGAATCCGGGACGAAATAAAAACAAGATCTCTGGAACAAAGCAACCTTAAATGGGTCGAAATTGTTGAACAACTCTCACATACATACAACGATCCAGGGGAGTTCTGGCGTCGAGTTAAGAGATTGAAAGGTTGCAGCCATAACGAGTCATCATATATAACTGACCACGCAGGAAGTAAAATATATGACGACCAAGACAAAGAACCCATATTCAGGGACATATGGAGGAACATCTTCCGAATCACAAATGAAGAGAATAGGAGATTCGATGGTACCCGCGAGGAGCTCGTCCTTGATGAACTCCGGGGCCAGACACACCGCACTCAGCCTTCCCCTGAAATCATATGGGAGGATCTGAGAGTGGACAGCCTATTGTCCAAACCAATCACCTCGGAAGAACTCAACAGAGCCATCTCCAATACCAAAAATAAAGCCCCTGGTTATTCAGGCATCACCAAGGAGATCCTCAGCCACATAGACAACCCGGCCATGGAGAGACTGAGAACCACAATGAACGCTTGCCTGGTATCGGGCTACTTCCCAACTAAATTCAAAGAGGCCATTATTACCCTAACACCAAAACAAGGAAAGAACCCCGCCGTCCCACTAAGCTACAGACCGATCTCCCTCCTCGAAGTACCTGGAAAAATCCTAGAAAAAATCATCAATAACCGTCTGAGAAATCACCTGGAAACAACAAACAAAGTCAACTGCAGACAATTCGGGTTCAGGAAAGGGAAGTCCACCACAACAGCGATAGCCCTGGCAAGCGAAAACATAGCCAGAGCCGTGGCGAGTGGTACACAGGGTAATCTAACTCTCCGGGATGGAGCGAAGGCATTCGACAAAGTCTGGCACGACGGTCTAAAATATAAGATCCTCCAACTCGAACTTCCCACCAACATTGAAAAGTTGCTTTGCAACTTTCTTGACGGCAGAAATGCCAGACTGAGGGTAGGACAACACACAGGAGAGACCTTCCAACTCATGAGTGGAGTCCCTCAGGGAAGCGTCCTCTCCCCCGCCCTATATATTATCTACAAGTGACACCCCGCCTCCCACTAGAATAGGTAACGAAGATATTATGTATGCAGATGACATCACTCAAATAACAACACATCAAGGAAAATCGCGAGCGTTACAGGCCGAAAACACCAGGCGGGAATTAGAAAGGGTAAATAACTACGAAAAACAATGGAAAATCCAAACCAGTCTCCCGAAATTCACAGTGATACCCTTATGCAGAAGGAAAACCCATCCATTAGTAACCAATAATGCCCAGATAGAATACAAAAGCAGAGGCACCCTCCTGGGCCTACATATATCCACGACAGGTTGCTCTCATCATGTCCACAGTAGGAAGGAAAAAGCAAGAAGAGAGCTGAGAAAACTATACCGCTTTAAAGCGCTTCCTGAGAAAATTAAACTCTGCCTGGTGACATCATTTATCACACTGATATTAACTTACCCAGCAATACCTCTTCATACTATGAGCACCACTCAAATATTAAAATTACAGGTGGTCCAAAATGAAGCCCTAAGATTCGTCACAGGTGAAAGATACCCCTTCACCAGAACCACAGCCGAGATACATAGAGACCTGAGAATGAAACCCATCAACCAGCAGCTGCACACCCTGGCCAGCAGAATCTGGCAAAAGATAGAATGATCAGAGCAAGAACTCCTTCAAAGACTCCCACCAAATAACGACAACAACCATACATAATTCCCAAAAAGCTACGAAATCTCAAAAGGTCCATTACCACCCCCGATCTACACGGCCAGGCAATAGACAACCTCCCTAGGCCAGCATCCGCCAGTAGGGTCGGCGGAATATGAAAAAAAAAAAAAGTTGACGTGGCTGCTGCTGAGCAGCGCCAGATGCGTCTGACCCGTCTTGACCCGTCGGTGGTCGTGTGTGTGTGTGTGTGTGTGTGTTACTCTACCTGGTCACAAGGCACACTAAAATACCTGGGGCAGCGAATTATATTAATGTTTTTCTCTAAAGAGGAACAATGGTCAACACCTGATGACGTCATGGCATCTCACGCAACTGTAAACAGAGAAACAAAATATCAGACGAACAACGATGTCATAGAAAAATCTGATTGTGAGAAAGATTTAGGAGTAATGATAAGTAGGCATCTTAAACCAAGCAAACAATGTGTATTTGTTCGAAACAAGGCTAACTGACCCACATCAGGGCCTGGGGGCGAAAATGTAATAATAATAATAATAATAATAATAATAATAATAATAATAATAATAATAATAATAATAATAATAATACAGTAATAATAATTCATAGGAAATAAAATTTATAATAAAAAAAGAAAAAATCTGAAATAAAATAATAATGATAATAATAATAATAACAACACTAATAATAATAATAATACTAATAATAATAATAATAATAATAGTATTAATAATAATAATAATAATAATAATAATAATAATAATAATAATAATAATAATAATAATAATAATAATAATAATAATAATAAAGAACCATAAAGAAATACAAAAATGAAAAAAAAGATCAAGAGTGAGAAACAATATATGTTTGTTGTGTTGTCAATGGTAAGAGAAACAATTGAGACCTGCAAATGTTTGTAAATGAGGCACAAAGTCTCATCAGCAACCTGGGACTTGGTCACAATTTTTGTGATGCCATGTGGCAGCAGGGTCTACCATAGACAACACATTATACTTGGGTTCATACAAAGGAGTGTTAGGTACAAGACTATCGAGGTCATCCTAAAACTATATCTTGCGCTTGTGAGACCTCATTTGGATTACGCAGTTCAGTTCTGGTCACCGTATTACAGAATGGATATAGAATTCCTAGACAGAATTCAGAGGAGAATGACAGGACTAATCCCGGGCATTAGGAACCTTGAATACAGAGACAGGTTAAAGCATCTTAATTTGCACTCCCTCGAGAGACGTAGAGTGAGGGGCGATATGATAGAGGTGTATAAATGAAAGTCAGGGCTGAACAAAGGGGACATTACAAAGGTACTTAAACTATCCAACCAAGAGCCAACTCGTGACAATGGTTTTAAATTAGACAAATTTATATTTTGGCGCGAAATAGGTAAACATTGGTTTGGAAATACAGTAGTGGACGAGTGGAACAAGTTACCAAACATCATCATTAAGTTGAATACGCTGGGTAGCCTCAAACATAAGTTGGGTGGATATACGAGCGATAGGGGTTGGGTGTAAATGGGACTGCCCAGTATGGGCCAATAGGCCCGCTGCAGTTTCCTCCATTCTTATGTTCTTATGCCCGTGTGTGTCTAATATAAGGAAAAGGAAGTGAGTGTTTCAGCAGTTAAGTGTAAATATCTAGTTCTTGGAGACACAGCTGGTTGGCCTGGTAGAGCACAGCTGGTTGGGTTGGCTGCTGGCCTAGACTCTACCCACCTGCCCACCATCTGATGCCTCCAACCTAGAATACATTTGGCTACAGATCCCGGGTCTCAAAGGTTCCCGGGTTGAGACGTCGTCCACACGGAAACTGAAGTGAAATAGTTTCTTTATACAACCAACGTAGTTCCGAATTACGTTGTGTAATATTAATAGTAGAGGCGTGGCTGAGGCTCTCTCTTGTAAAAAAAAGAAATATATATATATATATATATATATATATATATATATATATCGAAAAGAAACATTTGAATTTAGTACAAAGGTTAGGTATTTTAATGTGATATAGTACAGTAAATAAAAAAAAACTATTTCTACTTGGGGTGATCGATGAATTTCAGAACGAACACTGTGACTCCTGTTGTCTCGGTAGGGATGTCAAAATCCTTCGTCTGCTGTGTCATATTTTTTCAACACAGTTTGGTAAAGATAGTTTTTTTAAGTGGTTAGTTTCCGGGGAACGAGTGACTGTGTGTACAACCAAAGACAAAAGTCGTGTCGCGGTTTTGTCCGAAGATTAAATATAACTCGTGAAACATTATGAGAGTCCCCTACCACAAGGCAGAGCGCACCAAAAGTTTAGTCCTTCAGCATAAGTTTTCACCAAATTTCACGACACGACTTTTGTCTCTTATTGTACACAGGTTCAGGGCGCTGCCAGAATCTTGTACCATCTCACCCTCCTATCTCTCCTCTTCCTTTCCTCTACAGTGTGTGTGTGTGTGTGTGTGTGTGTGTGTGTGTGTGTGTGTGTGTGTGTGTGTGTGTGTGTGTGTGTGTGTATGTATGTGTGTGTGTGTGTGTGTGTGTATAGAATGAATCTCTTAAGACATGAAGTTCTTTCCACTTCAATAGAGAAATGGATCACACGGATGCCGGAAGTGTTAACGTTTTAACCCATAAAGCGTAACACTACTCCTGTTATTATTATTATTATTATTATTTTTATTATTGTTTTTATTATTATTATCATTATTATTATTATTGCTACTACTATTATTATTATTATTATTATTATTATTATTATTATTATTATTATTATTATTATTATTATTATTATTATTATTGGTTGTTGTTGTGATTAACTAATGTCCTGCGGTGTTTGTGTGTGACAGACAGACTGGGCTGTTTCACAATACTTACAAGATAATCTTATCACACGAGGAAAAACATAAATATGTCTGTAGTGAAGAAACATATACTGACGTCATCACCGGAGCGTGGGAGTCGACGTTCTGATTGGCTCTTGTGACATGTAATGTTTCTTTAATGCTGTTCAGTGTCTTTGAATTTGATTGGTTCTCAGGGTATGGACATATGGTTCCACGATTCTCATTGGTTCCCTTGATATTACAGCTTCCTCGAGACTTATTGGTTTATGTTTTACCACGACTTCACGTTTATACGGAATAGTGTTGCAGGTATTAATGGGTTTTATGCATCGTGTGACCCATTATTAATGGGACCCATTATGACTAAAACCCATTATGACCTTATTTACCGGGACCGTGACCATGTTTACATGTGAGATGACGTCACACCTTGTCCTTGGGCAGGTAACTAGGGAATTTAAAACATGAAATATTTACCTCTCGTTATTGTAGGTGACTCATGACGCACAGGTAACAGGGTCAATTAATACAGGTAACACAGTATAGACTATACAAAATGGCGCCGAATATTACCCGTGACTGTAACTGTATTAGACTCGTTAACATATCTACAATTAGGGGGGAAAACAGAATTTATAAGACTCCTGGGGAACTTGGCAGCGTGGGACAAGAATAGGGAGGGATGGTGGGTGGGGGGCTCATCAGTGTTCTCTACCCAAACTAACCTACGCCGCCTCTCTCTCTCTCTTTTCAGTCATTTATTCAGAAATATGAGGACAGGTATATAGAAATTTCTTATTGACGAACATAAAGGTGAGCTGCGTTTCCTAAACCCTAGATGTGAAAATATATAGGAACATAAGAATGGAGGAAACTGCAGCGGGCCTATTGGCCCATACTGGGCAGTCCTATTTACACCCAACCCCTATCGCTCATATATCCATCCAACCTATATTTGAAGCTATCCAGCGTATTCGAGTTAATGATGATGTTTTATAACTTGTTCCATTCATCCACTACTCTATTTCCAAACCAAAGTTTACCTATTTCGCGCCTAAATCTAAATTTGTCTAATTTAAAACCATTGTTACGAGTTCGCTCCTGGTTGGATAGTTTGAGTAACTTTGTAATGTCCCCTTTGTTCAGCCTTGACTTCCATTTATACACCTCTATCAGGTCGCCCCTCACTCTACATCTCTCGAGGGAGTGCAAATTAAGATGCTTTAACTTTAACTCAAGGTTCCTAATGCCTGGGATTAGTCTTGTCATTCTCCTCTGAATTCTTTCCAAAGATTCTATATCCATTCTGTAATACGGTGACCAGAATTGAACTGCGTAATCCAAGTGAGGTCTCACAAACGCACGATACAGTTTTAGGATGACCTCGCTAGTCTTGTAACTAACACTCCTTTGTATGAACCCAAGTACTTTATTAGCCTTGTTTCGAACAAATACACAGTGTTTACTTTACTTAAGATTCCTACTTATCATTACTCCTAAATCTTTCTCACATTCGGATTTCTCTTTAACCTCGTTGTTTCTCTGATACTGGTTTCTCTGTTTACATCTCCTAGACTAAGTACTTTACATGTGTCCACATTGAATTTCGTCTGCCATTTTTCAGACCATTCGATTTTTTTTTTAGATCTTCCTGTAGTTTTGCGTCCTCGTCAGATTTAGTTATACGTCCTATTTTAGTGTCATCAGGAAATTTACTTATGTTGCTGTCTACGCTGATATATATGTCGTTTATGTATTTAATAAATAATAATGGTCCAAGTACTCCACTAGTGACGTTACTCCAATCGGATTTAGTGCCGTTAATGCTCACTCGCTGTTTCCTGTAACCACGCCCTAATCCATTTTAGAATATCTCCTCCAATGCCATGAGCCTCCACTTTTTCGTTAGTCTTTCGTGGGGGACTCTGCCGAAGGCTTTGCTAAAGTCATAAGAACATAAGAAAATAGGGAGTCTGCAATAGGCCGGTTTGCCTGTGCATGGCAGCTCCTGTCGAGAGTTACTACCACTCTCTATCATCCATGAATCTATCTAGCCTCCTTTTGAAAATTTCCAGCACTTACTACTGTTACGAACCCCTCCACCCAGCACTACGAACCACGCCATCTATTGTCTTGATCTACCTACCCAGCACCACGAGCAACGCCATCTAGGGACGAGACACGAGTATGACTCGTCTTAGTTACCACTCCCGGGTTTCCCTTCTCCATATCCTGGTTGTTGCGTCACTTCCTCAAAGTCTTCTTTGTGAGCTCCAATTCGAGGAGAGAGCACTACACTCTGGGAAGTGACCACAGGAGCATCTATCCTCTAAACCTACGGCACAGTGACTACCTACCGTCTTCTACAATACTCAGCCTTACTCGTCAGCCATCTCAGCTCCTCACTTAAGTATTTGTAATCTTGTATTGCCTCTCCCACCTCCACCTTGCTTCACGATTGTTTTATGTTGTATTAATATGTATATACTGTTAATGTTTAGGTTAAGTTTGGTTAAGGGTAATTTATAGGAAGCTGAATATTTTGTTAAGGAATTTATGGTACTTTATTATACACAACGAAAACTCGCATCCTTTGTCTACCCTTTTATAGTCCGATTGTCTTTGTTTTTTGTTGTTGTTGCCTGTTGGGATCTGGGTAGACCTTTAACTATATTCTAAATCCCCAACTCGTAACACTACAAAGTTGCTAAGCTTGTTCCACTCGTGCACCACCCTATTTGTGAGCCGGTTCCTTCCTATATCCCTCCTAAACCTAAACTTATCCAACTTAAATCCGTTGCTCCGAGTCCTATCCTGCTCGGATATTATAAGAACTTTATCTATATCTCCTTTATTGATTCCTTTCACCCATGTAAATACTTCCATCATATCTCCCCGCACTCTTCGTCTTTCTAGGGAATGCAAGTTTAGTTTCTTTAAGCTATCGTGATATGGAAGGTTTCTAAGTCCCGGAATCAATTTCGTCATTCTTCGCTGCACCGACTCCAGTGAATGTATATCCACTCTATAATAAGGGCACCAGAACTGAACCGCATAATCGAGGTGCGGCCTGACTAGCGCAAGATATAGTTGCAATAGGACCTCTGCACTCTTATTACTTACACTTCTAGATATGAAACCTAATACTCTGTTTGCTTTATTTCGAACATTAACGCACTGTTTTCTAGGCCGTAGGGCCGGGCTTACAAGTACCCCTAAGTCTCTCTCACAAGTCGACTTCTCTATGTTGATGTTGTTATGTCTGTATACATTGACAGTATTTGTTCTTCCAATATTAAGTACGCTGCACTTGCTGGTGTTGAATTTCATTTGCCATTTTTTGACCATTCCTGCAGTTTATTTAAATCCTCCTGTAGTGCATTTGCATCCTGCCCTGAATTAATCTGCCGCCCTATTTTGGTGTCATCCGCAAACTTGCTTATGTCGCTGCTGATCCCAGTATCTAGATCGTTTATGTAGATTATGAACAAGAGTGGGCCCAGTACTGACCCCTGGGGAACCCCACTGGTTACACAGCCCCACTCAGATTTAACACCATCTACGCTGACCCTCTGCGTTCTATCGGTGACCCATGATTTTATCCAATTTAAAACTTTCCCCTCGATACCATGAGCCTTAACTTTTCTCAGAAGCCTCTGATGCGGTACTCTGCCAAACGCTTTCCTAAAGTCTAAGTAAAGAACATCGTAATTTTCGTCATTATCTACTACCTCGAAAACTTTCCTAAAAAACGTCAGCAGATTTGTTAGACAAGAATTTCCCTTTGTAAACCCATGTTGAGAGTCGTAGATTAATTTGTTTTTCTGTAAATTGGATCGGATGTTATTTGCTGTAATTGATTCAAGAAATTTTCCCACTACTGACGTCAAACTAATCGTCCGGTCAGGATATACCACATCATAGTCGTGCCCCTCGTCCACTGATTCGAAAACAGCTGAAAAGAATGTTAATAGATTAGTTAAACATGAACATGTGTGTGTGTGTGTGTGTGTGTGTGTGTGTGTGTGTGTGTGTGTGTGTGTCACCTTGAGTAAAACAAGTGGTTGTTGACAAGAGACGAGACGGACAAACACACGCGTGGAGTCATCATATCCACAGGTGTTCCCGCCCTCGTGTTATTCTACCTGTCTGTGATCCCGTCCTGTACCTGTGCTGGACAAGAATAATACCGTAGATTGACATTGATACGACGAACTGTAGAATAATAGATAAGGTTAGAAAAATACGATAGATTGAAGAATAATACGGCCCGTTTGGTCATGTAAGCGAGAGGAATACGATCAATGCTTCAAAGAGTCCGTGTGTGTGTGTTAGTCCACCATGTATGAGGGACAGAGATGCCTGGTGCCGGAGGTGCTTGAAGGTGGCCGTGCGTGAGCGAGAGGAACTCCACGCTTAATTATTACTTACTGTATTGACTGTGAATGATGGATGTGGGCGACAGACAGGCTCTCTCTCTCTCTCTCTCTCTCTCCGCAGGCCGTAGTCTTGTTGTTTCTCTCACCGTCTTCATGTCTGTCAACTGCCGGACATTATTGAATATTTTATTACGTTTCCGCCGTGTACGCCTCTGGCACAAACATCGACGCTGCCTTTGTGGGTCTTGTGCGTACAAACCTGCAGTATATGCGTACATAGACTTATGTACACACACACTTCTATACAACCCCAGTCGGCCATGCACACACGGGGTTATATTAGGTTCGTATATACGTACACAGACTAACGTAATAAACTGTTTAAGACGTGTGTACATTGGCATCAGTCGCAGGTATACAGGTGTTGGTGCCAACAACGTTAAACGACACGTACACGGATATGCACATGGTGTGAACACATGTCATTTGTTGCATATTTTTAAACGTGCACTTAAGTTAATGTAATCCACGTGCATGCCAACACACACACACACACACACACACACACACACACACACACACACACACACACACACTCTCTCTCGGTCTGATGTTGTCTCATTATCTGGAAATACCTGCAGTGTTGCCTTCACCTTACAACGCTCCTTATGCGCTGTTGACATGACAATCACTGTTTCACATAATTGATGGTGTACACTGTACACCATCAATTATGTCCCAATAGTTTGACATACTGTACACTGTACAGTATCTCAAACTATTGGGACAAATAATACATCCGCTTGATCCATTCATAGGTTTTCCGAATCCCGGGGTGACCTGTTGGACTGTGGTGATATGGCTGCTGCTGTTGCCCGCAAAACAAAGCGGTACTGAGGCTGGCCGTTGCCTTCATCGACCAGGTGTAACAAACACAACCTTGACCAAAGTTAATAATGCAGTTAATGTGGTCGACGGAGGGTACAACAGGGCCTCCTCCTTCTAAATATACAATGATGTTATGCCACACAGTTCCTCGTATTTGTAATCATTTAACCTTTTACTGTGATCTCAAGTTTCAATATTCACGTCGATGGTAATAGTGGGAGAAGATACGAGTCTGGCAGTAGGAAGGAGGGGCGGGCTGTGAGGGCCGGGGGAAGATGATGGCGGTGGATTAACAGGAGCAGTTGACTCTTATCATGCTCGCAGGCAGGTTATCCCGATATTTAACGTCTACGACTTGTGGCAGGAATTACTGGATCATGCACAAGTCTCACAGGATAGTTATGGTTATTGAGGCGTAAATGACTGGTGTTAGGGGGCGCAAGAGGTGGCAAGGTAAAGTTGAAACGTCGGAGAAAATCCATCCTTGCTAAGACGTCTACAGGAAACACTGAAGTGTCCATAACTCAGCGTGTAGAGTACTGTATGTCTAACACTTAAACTACCCGCCCTGTGTCAGAAGCTTCAAGACGAGCTCCTCATACAGCCAATTACATTACTGGCCAGTCAGGTCAAGAGGATCTTTGTTTTGTTACCGCCTGTAGCGCTAACCGGTCGGAGATTTAGGGCTTTGTCTGATCCTCTGTTCGGACCGGTTACACTCCCAGCATATTAGCGGTGTACGGACAGTGTTCACATGCCTTGGTGTGGCCGGAAGAGCCAATCTGGGTGATGTGATAGAGGGAATTTATTCAGGTCGACAGACGGGTAACTGCTGCACCGGGTACAGGAGTCATCCACCTGGTGGCACGGTGCCTGGCCTGTGTGGTTGGGAAGGAGTGCAACATATGGTTGGGGTTGCGCAGCATCTGACTCAGGTGTGGGAGGTGAGTGTGACCTGAGATGTGTCATTAGATTTGATCTGCCTCCCAGGCAGCCATGGCGCTTTGAACACACTAGAGTATCTAATGATTGTTGGACTGCCGCCGAATGATGGAGATGTGCCTGCAGAGCACTCCAGGAAACCGATGTTATGCGGGCAACAGGCAAGGAGTTTCATGGTGCTCCACTTTCACTCTTTTGCAATCCTGTACTCCTTAATGTCGTCAGCCATTATTGTTCCAGGGAAACGCTTCCATGCAACACTCATAATTGGTAAAGGTTCCCCCAATGCGGTCGCCCCATGGCATGCTGACGAGGGTAGTGTAACGCGCTGATAATTATAATCGGTATATCTATTTAGGGTGGCCCCGCCTGTATCAACAAGCCACTCCTCCGCGGCTTCATTTTTCTCCTCCGCGCCCAGATGCACCAATTTATGCGGATCAAACCTTGGCCAGGCTTCCTATCTGATGGAGGAGTACCTGAACGAGGCGTAATAGAGACAGGAATAGCCAGGAACCATCTCACCTCCAGGGTTGACGTGAGGAGGGCGGGTGGGTGGGTGTGTGACAGGCCGCGGGGTAAGATTAAGGCGTTTTAGATGCACGGAATAGCTAACGCGTTAGTTATTCCGTGCATCTATAACGCCTGACAATAAACGCCTTTAATTTGCGTTACTAGTGTGTCACAGTATCGGTGACTGGGATTATCGCCGTCACATTTACCGTCTACAGTCGCTGAATCGTGTGTGTCTCATCAATCTAATACTCTTCCTTGTAGCGTTCACGCCTTGGAGGAACACTAACAGGCCAAACACTGACAAACAAAACAGTTATATTTTCCAAACAACCTTCAAGTATGTCAACATTACTCCATGCAATAAATGAACAGCTCTAAAGTCATAAATTGGTATTCGTACATCAATAAATAACTTCATAAGAATGGAGGAAACTGCAGCGGGCCTATTGACCCATACTGGGCAGTCCCGTTTATGCCCAACCCCTATTGCTCATATAAGCATCCAACCTATGTTTGAAGCTATCCTGCGCATTCGAGTTAATGATGATATTTGGTAACTTGTTCCATTCATCCACTACTCTGTTTCCAAACCAGTGTTTACCTATTTCACGCCGAAATCTAAATTTGTCTAATTTAAAACCATTGTTACGAGTTCGCTCCTGGTTGGATAGTTTGGGTACCTTTGTAATGTCCCCTTTATTTAACCCTGACTTCCAATTATACACCTCTATCATGTCGCCCCTCACTCTACGTCTCTCGAGGGAGTGCAAATTAAGATGCTTTAACCTGTCTTTGTATTCAAGGTTCCTAATGCCCGGGATTAGTCGTGTCATTCTCCTCTGGATTCTTTCCAAGGATTCTATATCCATTCTGTAATACGGTGACCAGAACTGAACTGCGTAATCCAGGTGAGGTCTCACAAGCCCAAGATATAATTTTAAGATGACCTCGCTAGTCTTGTAACTAACACTCCTTTGTATGAACCCAAGTACTTTATTAGCCTTGTTACGAGCAAAAACACATTGTTTACTTGGCTTAAGATTCCTACTTATCATTACTCCTAAATCTCTCTCGCAGTCGGATTCCACAATGGCATAGTTGTTCATCTGGTAACTGGTTTCCCTGTTTACATCTCCTATACTGAGTACTTTACATTTGTCCACATTGAATTTCATCTGCAATTTTTCCGACCATACGAAATTTTTGTTTAGATCTTCCTGTAGTTTTGTAGAGTCCTTCGTCAGATTTAATTACACGTCCTATTTTAGTGTCATCAGCAAATTTACTTATGTTGCTGTCTATGCCGATATCTATGTCGTTGATGTATATAATAAATAATAATGGTCCAAGTACTGAGGCTTGGGGAACTCCACTAGTGACTTTGCTCCAATGCCATTTAGTGCCCTTTATGCTCACTCGCTGTTTCTTGACCCGTAACCACGCCCTAATCCATTTAAGGATATTACCTTTGATGCCATGCGCTTCTACCTTTCTAATTAGTCTTTCGTGGGGGACTCTGTCGAAGGCTTTGCTAAAGTCGAGATATACCACATCATAATTGTGCCCCTCGTCCACCTATTCGAAAACTGATGAAAAGAATGTTAATAGATTAGTTAGACATGAACGCCCGCTTGTGAAACCATGTTGGGAATCACTGATCAACTTGTGCTTCTCCAGGTGGCTTCGAAGTTTTAAATTATTGCTTCCAGTAATTTGCCTACAATTGATGTTAAACTGATTGGGCGGTAGTTAGAGGATAGTGATCTATCCCCCTTCTTGAAAATCGGTATTACATTCACTATCCTCCAGGATTCTGGTACTACACCTGTTTTTAAGGACATGTTAAACAACTTTGCTAAGGGCATACTAAGCTCTTCCTTACATTCCTTTAATACTTTGGCAAATATCTCATCAGGACCAGGTGGCTTATTAGGCTTCAGTTTGTCTATTTGCTTATTAACATCGTTACTAGTCACTACTATCTCGCTTAATTTGTTTTCTTCACTATCTCTGAATAGAGTCGGCGCCTCGGGTATCATGTTTAAATTTTCGGTGGTGAAAACTGTTGAAAAATATTTATTCAGATTATTGCTCATTTCTCCGTCGTTATCAGTGAGCTTGCCGGTATCTGAACGTATTGGTCCAATGTTTTCTCGTGTTTTAGTTTGATACATTTGGTAGAATCCTTTGGGGTTTGTTTTCGCCTCCCCTGCTATCTTCAGTTCATAATTCCTCTTCACTTTTCTTATCTCGGTCTTAACCCTACCGGCCAATACCTTATAATACTCCCGGAGGTAAATTTCTCCACGATTTATCCTTCTACCTATAGCCTTCCTTTGGCCAATAATGTTCTTTAAACAATTATTTATCCATTTAGGGTCATTGTTTTCTGATCTGAGTTTTTTGTATGGTATGTTCTGCCTTTGTGCATTAAGTAACTCATTATTTAAATTGTCGTGGAACTCGGCAATCTCAGATCTCGTTATCAGGTCGGTGTCATCTGTCAGGTTCACACCCAAGCGCGACACCCCCTCTCTCAGCTGCCTCTTTAAACTATCAAAGTTTGCCCTTCTGAAATCTGAGACTCTAATGGAATTCCCTTTACGTCTGACCTGAAAATCTAACTGGAATCTAATTTCTTTGTGATCGCTGTTTGCAAGTTCGTTCCCTACCTCGACATTGCTAATGAGGTTTTCTCTGTTCGACAGAACTAAAGCGAGTATATTATTACCCCGGGTGGGTTCGGTTATATGTTGACTTAGGAAACAGTCCTGGATTGTTTCGAGGAAATCCTCTGATTCTGAGTTACCCGTAAGGTCAGTCAATCTATTTGGCCAAGGTTAAAGTCGCCTACTATACAGACTTTGTTGTGTATGGAAGCCCTGCGCATTTCATCCCAGATTTGTCGCTCATTAACTCTATCAAGATTGGGAGGTCTATATATTACTCCTATGATTAATTTTTCCCTACCGTCGATTAATTCTTTCCAAATTGTTTCTGTATTCCGCTCAGTTTTTATTTCCTTATTTATACTCGTATATACAGTAGTCAGCTGTTAGGCGAGCCAGAGATTAACTCTTATGTACGAAAAGCCATCAATCTATCCCCGATGCTGCCACCACGACCAGTGTTGTTCCTCACACCTCACATACACGTGGGCGATTATGGGCGTGGACGGTTAGGGACGTGGGTGACTATGGGCGTCTGGTTGACCCATCTATTGCACTAGGCAGGCAGGCAGGATGAGTGAGACACGTTGTGAAGTAAAATATTTTAGGAAGCAGGAAAGTGACCCACCTGCCCGCGCCTGGCCTCTGAAGTTGGCACTGAAGACCTCCCCGACCTGGCACTGAGCTCTGGCCCTCAGGTGTGCTATAGGGAAGGCCCTCGGGCGTTGATGTGGAGCCCCAGTCCTTCACAGCTGACACTGAGCCTTGGTTCATAAGGGCTGACACTGAGCTGTAGTTCATAAGGGCTGACACTGAGCTTTGGTTCATAAGGGCTGACACTGAGCCTTGGTTCATAAGGGCTGACTGACACTGAGCTTTGGTTCATAAAGGCTCACACTGAGCCTTGGTTCATAAAGGCTGACTGACACTGAGCCTTCTCATTCTCAGCCTCTTGCCAAGGTGACTCACGGCAGCCAAGCTTCGATGTGTGTTTTTCCTGTACGCCCACGCCGCCTACATTACCACAACGCCGCCCACGCCGCTCACACTACCGCCCACACCACCCACACTATCATCACACCGCCCACACTACCACAACGTCACCCACACTACCACCACACCGCCCACACTACCACGCCGCCGCCTACACCACCACCACCGCCCACACTATCACCACCGCCCACACCCACCACACCACCCACACCACCACACCGCCCACACCACCATCACACCGCCCACACTACCACCACACCGCCCACACTACCACCACCGCCCACACGCCCACGCCACCCACACTACCACCACACCACCCACACTATCACCACACCGCCCACGCCACCCACACTACCACCACACCACCCACACTATCACCACACCGCCCACGCCACCCACACTACCACCACACTGTGTTCCTCAGCTGTCTATCTTTCTCAAACTCAACCGACATGACAGCAGAGACACTTCTTACCACATAATACTTGTTTAAACTCGACATCTTTCGCTCTTACTGTCACTATGTCTCAGTTTTATTCCTCCTCATCTCTCAGTCGATCTCACTATCATACCTCAATCTGTCGTTCTCACCATCATCCACTCCTACGGCAGATAAACCCAATATTCTTATTTATTTATTGTTTTTGCTTCACCTGTGGTTTATTGACTTCCTTCCGCCCACCTGTCTACCTCCCCACCTGTCTGCCGTCATATGTGTCAACCTCGTAATACTGATATTGATTTTAATAGTAAGTTTTTTCTTTTCCAAATTGATAAATGTTTCAAATTAACCTAAACCCTGTTCCTCTTCCCCACTAATTCCCAAACCCTGCCTCCTCCCATAAATCCCAACTCCTCCCATTCCTTAAATCCCAACCCCTCCCCTCCTCTAAATCTCAACCCCTCCCCTCCTCTAAATCCCAACCCCTCCCTCTAAATCCAACCCTCCTCCTAAATCCAACCCTCCCAAATCCCAACCCTCCTCCCCTACCCCAAATCCCCCTCCCCTTCTCTAAATCCCAACCCTTCCTCTCCTAAATCCCAAATCCCAAGCCCTCCCCCAATTCCCAACCCCTCCTCTCTAAATCTCAACAAATCCCCCCTCCCTCCCTCCTCTAAATCTCAACCCCCTCCCCTAAATCCCATCCTCCCCTAAATCCCAACCCCTCCCTCCCTAAATCCCAACCCCTCCTCCTCTAAATCCTAACTCCTCCTCTCCCTAAATCCAACCCTCCTCCTCAAATCCCAACCTCCCTCCCTAATTCCCCAACCCTCTCCTAAATCCCAACCCCTCCTCCCCTAAACCCCCCCCTCCCCTAAATCCCAACCCCTCCTCCTCTAAATCCCAACCTCCCATCTCCCTAACTCCCAACCCCTCCTCTCCTAAACCCCTCCCTCCCTAAATCCCAACCCCTCCCTCCCTAAATCCCAACCCCTCCTCCCCAAAATCACAACCCCTCCCCTAATTCCCAACCCTCCCTCCTCTAAATCCATACCCCTCCTCTCCCCTAAATCCAACCCCTCCTCCCTAAATCCCAACCCCTCCCTCCCCAAATCCCAACCCCTCCCCTCCTCCTCTCCTAAATCCCAACCCCTCCCAAATCCCTCCTCCCCTAAATCTCCCTCCCTCAAATCCTAACCCTCCCCTCCCCTCTAAATCCCAACCTCCTCCTCCTCCTAAATCCCAACCTCCTCCTCCTCCTAAATCAAATCCCCTCCCTCCCTCTAAATCCCAACCCCTCCCTCCCCTAAATCCAACCCCTCCCTCTCCCAAATCCCTCCCCCTCCCTCCTCAATCCCAACCCCTCCCAAATCTCTACCCCTCCCCTCCTCTAAATCCCAACCCCTCCCCTTCCCTAAATCCCGACCTCTCCTATCCTCTACAGGTATTGGCCGGTAAGGTTAAGACCGAGATAAGAAAAGCAAAGAGGAAAAATGAACTGAAGGTAGCAGAGGTGAAGTCATACCCCAAGGGATTCTATCAAATGTATCAAACTAAAACACGAGAAAAGATTGGACCAATACAGTCAGATACCGGCGAGCTAACTGATAACGACGGAGAAATGAGCAATAATCTGAATAAATATTTTTCAACAGTTTTCACCACCGAAAATTTAAACATGATACTCGAGGCACCGACTAAGCAAATAGACAACTAAAGCCTAATAAGTCACCTGGTCCCGATTAGATATTTGCCAGCGTATTAAAGGAATGTAAGGAAGAGCTTAGTATGCCCTTAGCAAAGTTGTTTAACATGTCCTTAAAAACAGGTGTAGTACCAGAATCCTGGAGGATAGTGAATGTAATACCGATTTTCAAGAAGGGGGATAGATCACTATCCTCTAACTACCGCCCAATCAGTTTAACATCAATTGTAGGCAAATTACTGGAAGCAATAATTTAAAACTTCGAAGTCACCTGGAGAAGCACAAGTTGATCAGTGATTCCCAACATGGTTTCACAAGCGGGCGTTCATGTCTAACTAATCTATTAACATTCTTTTCAGCTGTTTTCGAATCAGTGGACGATGGGCACGACTATGATGTGGTATATCTTGACGTTAGCAAAGCCTTCGACGGATTCCCCCACGAAAGACTAATAAGAAAAGTGGAGGCTCATGGCATTGGAGGAGTTATTCTAAAATGGATTCGGGCGTGGTTACAGGACAGGAAACAGCGATTAAGCATTAACGGCGCGAAATCCGATTGAAGTAACGTCACTAGTGGAGTTCCCCAAGGCTCAGTACTTGGACCATTATTATTTATTATATACATAAACGACATAGATATCGGCGTAGATAGCAACTTAACAAAATTTACTGATGACACTAAAATATAGGGCGTGTAATTAAATCAGAAGAGGACTCAGCAAAAAATACAGGAACATCTAAAAACATATTCGAATGGTCTGAAAAATGGCAGATGAAATTCAATGTGGACACATGTAAAGTACTTAGTCTAGGAGATGTAAACAGAGAAACCAGTATCAGAGAAACAACGAGGTTAAAGAGAAATCCGAATGTGAGAAAGATTTAGGAGTAATGATAAGTAGGAATCTTAAACCAAGTAAACAATGTGTATTTGTTCGAAACAAGGCTAATAAAATACTTGGGTTCATACAAAGGAGTGTTAGTTACAAGACTAGCGGGGTCATCCTAAAACTATATGATGCACTTGTGAGACCTCACTTGGATTACAGAATGGATATATAATCCCTAGAAAGAATTCAGAGGAGAATGACAAGACTAATCCCTGGTATTAGGAACCTTGAGTACAGAGACAAGTTAAAGCATCTTAATTTGCACTCCCTCGAGAGACGTAGAGTGAGGGGCGACATGATAGAGGTGTATAAATGGAAGTCCGGGTTAAACAAAGGGGACATTACAAAGGTACTCAAACTATCCAACCAGGAGCGAACTCGTAACAATGGTTTTAAATTAGACAAATTTAGATTTAGGCGCGAAATAGGTAAACACAGGTTTGGAAATAGAGTAGTGGATGAGTGGAACAAGTTACCAAATATCATCATTAACTGGAATACGCTGGATAGCTTCAAATATAGGTTGGGTGGATATATGAGCGATAGGGGATGGGTGCAAATGGGACTGCCCAGTATGGGCCAATAGGCCCTCTGCAGTTTCCTCCATTCTTATGTTCTTATGTAAGTCCCAACCCCTCCCCTAAATCCCAACCTTTGTTCCCCCTAAATCCCAACCCATGTCTCCTCCCCTAAATCCCAACCTCACCCCTCCTGTAAATCTCAACCCTTGGGTCCCTAAGTCCCAACCCCTCCCCTCCCCTCCTGTAAATCCCAACGCCTGTTTCCCCTAAATTTCAATCCCTTCCCCCTCCTAAACCCCCCCTTCTCCCCTAAACCCCCCAAAAAAAAGGTGTTCCCTGCCGTATTCATTCACTTTGTGCTTGTATCCTAGATCTTTTATACTTGGATATTACCGCTGTGGTGATTTTCAGTTAGTAAACATTACGCTTGCAGATACGCCAAGATCATCAGCAAGAGGCTCTTAGTAATACACTCAAGAAACAGTGAGGTGAGCTTGTATACAATGTTTTAAGAAGATGTTATTATGTTCATACGTTTGGAGCGCTCGGAGTTCCTGTAAAGTGTGTTGTGTTCTTGGATGTGGTTACAGTGTGTGTGTTCGTATGATTTTCCCTTGTGCCCTCACTGTCCGACTACATAAACTCGTCACCCGGGGAGTGGGTGTGTGTGGGTGGGTGATAATAATAATAATTAACGGTTTATTGAAAGAGCATGGCAGCCGGAAGGCGGAAAATATACAGTTGCATAATTGGGGACTGGGTCTCTTGATTGTTAAATAATATACAAGTAACATATGTGATACAAATATGATATATAATAACTAGGTGGGGAGAAGGTCATATTACAGGGCATTTCAACAGTGACAGTGCAAAAGGTAAGATTGAAAGGGAGTGCATACACTGGTTCATTACGAGTTGTTGATAATTTTTACAATGGTTGGGTCTGGGCTGTTCTTATGGCGATCAGTACGTGCTCGTGTGGGTTGGATGCGGTTGCGGTGTCGAACAGCAATTCGCGGACGATGCATCTCGGGTGGTAGTAGAAGCCGGTGTCGAGGATGGTGCAGAAGCTTCTCACCAAATTTGCTGATGAGGTCGTGCTGATGGTCAGAGAGAGCCGAGAGGGTCAGTGTGTTGAGCGCTTCTTGATATGTGGAGTAGGAAGGGGAGAGAATAAATCTTGCATGCTCTCTTTTGCACTTTTTCTAGGTGTTTCTAGGGAGGAAGACCAGGTAGGGGAGGCATAGGTGAACTTGGGAAGTATGAATGTTGAGTAAACACTGAGGAGCTCTGGGGCAGGAGCTCCGAGGGACTTGAGTCGGCGGAGGAGGTGGAGACGGAAACTGGAGGATTTGACAACTTCACTGACGTGTGTTTTACAATTTAGTTTGTTGTCTATAGTGACATCGAGGAGCTTAATGGAGTCTACAACCTGGAGTGTGTTGGGGCCTAAAGTAATGGAAGGGGGTTGGACAACGTCTGAGGAGAGGTTGATGTGTGTGTGTGTGTGTGTGTAGAGGAGGAGCAGCAAGAAGAAGAAGGCGACAAATGAGCTAGTGGCTGGCTGGGGTAGTCTGGGTGCCTGCTGGCGTCCCACTCAACATGACTCAGTTGTCTCAGTTGTGGGGTAACCTTCGTCGCGACAACACTAACTCCCGCGCACTGCTGGTGTGTGTGTGTGTGTGTGGTGTTTCGGGTCTCTAGGCCAGTGGCAGTGTCATTGACCAGACCTTTAAACGCTATATTACACCGTGGGAAATAGCATGGAATTACGTAGTCACTATCAGTGTAATTTGTGATGCGAAGTTCAGATCGAGTGTGTCATCGCAGGGAAAGAAAAGTAGTGGTGTGGTGACAATATTTTAGTGTGTTATTTACCGAGTGATTAACAGTGATCAGAACAACAGTGATCTAAGTAGCAGGAGTTAAGTACACAAGTGTGAGTGTAAGTGGGATGTGGTAGCCTACTGTGTCTGGCGCCGCAGGTTTTTTTTACATACTTGTTTCCAACTTGTAAGACAATGCTGATGAGTCTTTCCTCTTGTGTTTGTTTTCGTTTTTTTAAGTATATTTTTTTTGTGTCCTCGTATCGTGTGGAGGATGTTAAACTCCGGAGACCAGTTTTCTCACACCCAAGGTTATCGTTGTCCAGTAGTGGCCTCAACGCTCTCATTAGTCCCGTGTGTTCTGGCCAGTACTCCAGTAGATGTCTTAGAATATGCGCTCTTGGTCACATTAGTGGGTGTAGACGAGGGATCGTTTACACGTAAACAACGAGCCTCCATAATGTGTTTACATTTTGTCGTGATGCCCAGTACCACTGAACAGTGTCTTGGGGATAAATATATTTACTTTTTAATGTGGTTCCCAGTACTAATGAATATTAATTTGGGAATAAATATGCTTTCTTCTTAATGTGATGCCCAGTACCACTGAATATTATCTTGGTATGTTTATTTCTTGACACTGCGGTGCTTAGTGCTATTGAATCTTTCCCTCCCAATTAATTTACTTCTTTATGTTCTGGTGTCCAGTGTTGTTGAATCTATGCTTGGTCAATTAATATTTTTCTTGGCGTTGTGGTACTCGCTAACTGAAATTTGCCGTGTTATTATCTATGTAATCTTGGTAAGCTGAGAGATGAACTGGCGGGTTAAGAACCCGAGCTGGGGGCCGTCCTCCCTCTACGCTGCGTGGGGCAAATCTGAATCTGATTGTCGTGAAGTGAGTAAATGACTGGTGATTTTGGGCATCCAGTTACAGTTAAAGTCGGAGCGACCCTGAAGTGTATGTTTTGACGGGAGCACACACACAGTGGGTCACACAGCTCGTCACTGATAATAACGGAGTAGTTGTATGATTTTGTGGAGTGATTACCTAACAGCTGTGATTTAAGGTAACATGACGGCCCCTCAGGTAGACTACTAGTGCTTGATAATGGCTTCGTGTTCTGTGATGTCAATAAAGCCATAAACAAAACAGTTGGGAATGTTCAGTGAAGTAACGATGATAATAGAGGAATTAGGAGGCAATTAATTATAGCCATTTTGAGGATAACGAATAATAATGATGATGATAATTATAGTAAGTTTATGAACTTTATGTACCTGTGGGAATAACTTATATAGATGTTAACATTACACACGGGTGAGGAGGATAGAGAGTTGTACAGATAACATTATGATGTAGCTTTGATAACGGTGATAGTTACTACACACACACCTTGATAATTGTTGATACTGGGACCGGTAAATGATGGTGATACTGCTCTATAAGGGTTGTATACAGGCCGTGTGGTTATGACGCTTCCCTCCTGTAGAAAGACGTCCATCCTCGCCGGGGCACTCCTAGTTCACCCAGCTGTATATGGTACCTAGCGTGAGAGAGAGAGTCACAGTATTTCGCAAAATAAATTTAAATATCTGTTGCAAAAATTATTTATGCAGTACAGTTCGTACCTCTTCAACCTGAACAATGGTCAACACGTGGTGACGTCACGGCATCCACACGTCGTTGTTGGGGGGTGGGCACTAGTGTTGAACCCACGTGTCAGAAGAGAAAGGACTTGATACGCTCTGAGGTGTGTGTGTGTGGGGGGGGGCGGTGCTCGTGTGTGTGATGGGGGTTGGGTGTGGAGAGTGGGGGTTGGGTGTGTGAGAGTGGGGGGTGGTGTGTGAGTGGGGTGTGTGTGGGGTGTGTGTGGAGAGTGGGGGTGTGTGAGAGTGGGGTTTGGTGTGTGAGAGTGGGGGTTGGGTGTGTGAGAGGGGGGTGTGTGTGGGGGGGGTGTGGGGGGGGGTGTGTGAGAGTGGGGGTGTGTGTGAAAGTGGGGTTGGGTGTGTGAGAGAGTGGGGGTTGGGTGTGTGAGAGTGGGGGGTTGGGTGTGTGAGAGTGGGGTTGGGTGTGTGAGAGTGGGGGTGTGTGTGTGGAGTGGGGGTTGGGTGTGTGAGAGTGGGGTTGGGTGTGTGAGGTGGGGTTGGGTGTGTGAGGTGGGGGTTGGTGTGTGAGTGGGGGTTGGGAGAGTGGGGGGTTGGGTGTGTGAGTGGGGGTGCTCGTGTGTGTGATGAGGGGTTGGGTGTGAGAGTGGGGGGTGTGTGTGTGAGTGGGGGGGTTGAGTGTGTGGGGATTGGGTGTGGGGGTGGGGTGTGTGAGTGGTGTGGTTGGGTGTGTGAGTGAGGGGTTGGGTGGGGGGTGGGGTGTGTGGGGGGTGGGGTGTGTGTGAGTGGTGTGGTTGGGTGTGTGAGTGGTGTGTGTGTGTGTGAGTGGTGTGGTTGGGTGTGTGTGAGTGAGGGGTTGGGTGTGTGTGTTGCAGGAAAAGATCTTCATATATCGTACAGTACAGTCGTCCACCAATAAATATACTAGCATGACTTTGTGTCAGGGGAGTTTATCGAGTTAATCCTATAGGATGAGTCTTGTCTTGAATACTGATCTCTGTGTTATTGTATATACTCATTTACTTCTACACTGATATATATTTTACTTTTACACTGGTATATTTTTTTTTACTTTTACACTGACATATTTTCTTTGCCTTTACACTGATATATATTTCATACTTTTACACTGACATATTTTCTTTGCCTTTACACTGATATATATTTCATACTTTTACACTGACATATTTTCTTTGCCTTTACACTGATATATATTTTATACTTTTACACTGACATATTTTTTACGTTTACACTGACATGTATGTATTTCCAGGGTTGATATGTGTAATTTAATACCTACATTAAGATAGTTGATACAGGTCGCCCTCTGAGGCCCTCGAGTGTGTGATGTAAGTTGTTTGTGTTATAGTCACCGACCTCTTCACCTGCAGTAGTCGACAAGCTCTCCTACACTGCACCGTTGACTGGCTTACAGCTTGGTCTACTGCGCGGGTGATCTTATATGTATTAGAACGTTATTAAATGTTGCAATCCTTCCTGTTACTGTGTGTGGTGCGTTTCAACTTTGTCTGTCTGTTTCTCTGTCTCATTGTGTGTGTGTGTGTGTGTGTGTGTGTTTGTCTGTTTACGTATATGTTCATGTTTGTGAATCTTATTGGGTTTGTATGTATACAGTACTCTCTCTCTCTCTCTCTCTCTCTCTCTCTCTCTCTCTCTCTCTCGTCTGTACTCTGTTACCTCTCAACCTAAGAGAGTTTCTTCACCTCCTGTCATATTCCCAGAACTCTTTTTGGTGTTGGGCGTCACACAGCCTGGGGTGGCGTGGGGTCAGGGTGTCTGGAGAGTGGCGGAAGTGTGTGGTATGTGCCGGCCAGCCTCAGTACAGTCGCTAGGCACCACGCTCATGTCCACACCTTCCCTCACTTATGATCACTTTTGTCATGCCTGTGTTAGGTATTATTGACCTCGTTGAAAGATCACATCACAGTCTTGACAAACTACGTGATTCTTATGATTCTTAGTACAGTAGAGTCTTTAATGCAGGCTCGAATTGTATATGGGTTTCGATGCTTCTATTGCAAGTGTCTTAAGAAACCGAAGGATTGAATTACTCCTCTTTTAGACGCCCAACAACCTGTCGAACATGTACAACAACAGAGATATGACATAGACGTAGTACTGTAGGTGTTATTGGAGAAAGTTTGTTGTTTAAGTGCCTCCTTGGTCTTCTTGTTCTAGCAGTAACCTATTTATTTCAACTCCTGTTTCCTTGTATTTCGTAGTCAGTGCCCCCGCCAACCCCACCCTACCCAAACCCTTGCCCCTATTCGTGTTATTTGTTACAGAAGAAATAATAAAAAAGACGAGAGTAAAAAGTGGACTCACAGGGAGACAGGAATGGTTGTTGCGTGTGTCGGGGTTTCGCCTCTAGATGACGAAACATTGTCGCCTGAGATAAAAAAAATAAGGAGACAAGTAGTGGTGTTGAAAATTATATACTGTAGACGAGACACAGCTGAAGACGGGTCATAGAGTACTGCTTGCTCTGCTTCTGCTTCTACTGCTGCTGTTGTTCCTTGTATTGTTACTGCTCATTCTCCCTCTTGCTGGTCCATGGGTCTGGTTTCTGACCTCTTGAATCTCTTTGTGTTGTTGCTGACTCCTGAGGCTCTGTACAGTACTTGAAGAACCACTGTTGCCATTATAATGAACCCACCGGTGACGTCACTCCTGTTGTGTGTGAGGTGTGTGGGTACGTCAGGGCATGGGGGGGGGAGGGGAGGGTTACAGTTAAAGGAAGTCGTAGAGGGCCTAGACCTTGAGGACTAAAAGGACGCCGTAGGAGACCCAGAAGATAACAAAGTTACATGATCTAACCATAAGACCAGACCACCAGGAATTTCTCATCAATTGCGTCAGAGCGAGACTTGTGAAATAGTTGTCTGACGCAGCTAGAATGATCACGAATGCAAGAAGAGGAAGACGGATGGCTTTATCGTCTGGGTTAACCTCCAAAGTGTGTCATTTGTCGGGTGGAGAGGAACGTCGGGCATGATTTTATAATTTTACTTGTTACATCTGCAAGGTTAAAGCAAAGGATTGGTGCCATATGGAGGAGGAGGAGGAGGCGATGAAGGTCGGTGGTAAGGTATACTGTTAGGGAGACCAGCCACAAGTTTATTATCACTACAGTAACTACAGTAGTCTTAATCCCTCCTCACATCTCCCATCACCTCCCGGGTTCACTTTCTTAACACCTCTGAGGACGAAAAGGCTAAAAAAAAAATATCACCTTCAGAAGGTTGATCTATCTTAACTCATCCTCCTCTTAAGGGTAAACCATCGTCTTCACAGCTGGGTTAAACCGTTAAACCTTCCAAGACGTACAGTATTACTTCATTTTCGGTGTAAAATAACAAGCGGGGGTTTTATCGCTCTGTTTGTGACCATTTAGAAGCAGAAAACAATTACTAATCAAATCGAAAATTCGGGTGTTAGTTAAGTGAGGTGAGTTACGTAGACAAGCCATGAGGGCGGAGCGGGCCGGAGGGGAGGGGCACAGTTGGCATCTCACACGTTCAGAGATGCCAAGTATACCCATGCCTGAAGGATAACACTGACGACGAGGGGGCATTCTCTTGTTGACATTATTCCTCATTCAAGTCTCTTGCTTGACTCTTCTTAAACTCGATGTGATAGTATATAATTGACAGTGACATTTGACATTTAGATATGGTGTGTATTAATGTCTTGGTTAGGGGGATGGTTTGTGCTATGGCATTTATTAAGGGTTTTTATGTCTTATCTGAGTGGTGGCTACTACTACTAATACTACTACTACTACTACTACTACTACTACTACTAATAATAATAATAATAATAATACTTAAACGTGGCCTCCAGCCTCCCCCTATAGCTACACCTTCACCACCATTTTATTACCTTAAAATTAGCTATCCTAATACACAAGTAGCTGTGTTGAGTTAGTTGAGCCGCAGATCTATGCGGCATTCAATGACTGTAGCCTCATAGTCAATGTCTGCGGCCGTTGTCGGCGTTAGGGCTGAAGATCTTGTTCCCCTGAGGCAAAGCAATGCAGACCTAAGCAGAGAGAAGGACAGTCGACATCTCAACCAGGCTATAACATAACTTCTGGGCTGCTGCTTCTGTTCAGATAACACCTCCGCGAGTCTGACATCGAAACATCTTGCACTTGGTCCCATCCCACCGGAGGTTGTGAACACCAGAGGAGTGAAGCTCTACTACTACCACAAGAACAATTCAGAACCATGACAAGTACTGACGTGGCTGTTCTAGTCAACAATACACTACTACCTACACATCATCAATTCCACTTTCAACCCAGAGCTTGTAGCCACCCATTGCTCACTGTAACACACACACACACACACACACACACACATATATATATATATATATATATATATATATATATATATATATATATATATATATATATATATATATATATATATATTCTTCCCCACTCCTCCCCTCTCCCCCACCACACCCCCTCCTCCCACCTACTTCCACCTCCCCTCCTTCCCCGCCTCTTCCCACCTTCCGCTCCCACTTCCCACACAGCAACCCCTATCCCCCACCACCACCCCCCCCCCTTAAAATTTATGCACGAGCCACCAATGATAAGTAAGATAATTTTTCATACATTTTTTCACCTCAAACCACACACACACACACACACACACACACACACACACACACACACACACACACACACACACACACACACACACACTTATTTTTTGTATCTTTCTCGGCAACATTCAAGGATTAAACGTAACTCTCTATTGGTCTAAACATACCAAGAATGTTTGTGACGAGAAAAAACAGAGGAATATATAAACAAATGGCTTCTTTTTCGTGTTGGTGGATGCATTATAATCCTCTATAACATTTCTGAATAGGTTTGGTTAGGTTTGGTTAGGTTAGGTTAAGTTAGCTCAGGTTAGATTAAGTTATGTTAGGTTAAGTTAGGTTGAATTAGGTTAGGTTAAGTCATGTTAGGTTAGGTTAGCTCAGGTTAGGTTAAGTTATGTTAGGTTAAGTTAGGTTGAATTAGGTTAGGTTAAGTCAGGTTAGGTTAGGTTAGCTCAGTTCAGGGTAGGTTAAGTTAGGTTGAATTAGGTTAGGTTAGCTCAGGTTAGGTTAGGTTAGGTGCTCAGATGCACAGTAAGACAGACAAACACGTCTTCACACCCACAAGTTTACACCTTATTGTCTCTCATTATGGCAACAAGTATAAACATTGGTCGCGGTGTTCAGGATCATCAGTTTCTTTAGTCTTGTCGTTTTCTTTGTGGTTTTTGTTTTCATTTCCGTCTTTATTTTCATTTTCCACCATTTTGATTTTCATTTAACCTTTTGGGATTTATTTTCTCCGGTGCCATGTGACCCTGGCTATTGTGACACTAACCTAACCTAACCTAACCTATTGTGGCACTAAGATAATATTCATAATCATTCATTCAAGATCTAAGGTCAGATAGTTTCGTTCTTCTTTTTTTTATCTTTCTCGTCTTGTTATCTTTGACTTTGATTCTTGACTTTACACCTGGACGAGTAAGTTAAAGTGGGCGTGACACCGTAAC